>NW_011369006.1:93407-107541 GCF_000735185.1 Notothenia coriiceps | reverse complement strand
GAGCAACTCATCCTGAGAGCCGGAGAACCAATCACACTCATCGATAACGTAGCATGTTGTTAGAAAAATCTCGCTCGTCAACGGCTTGAGCTTCAATCTCAGGATCCATGTATTTGTGATCCTCTCCAGAATGGAAGTAGTCATCACATACAGATCATCAACTANCTCGTCAACGGCTTGAGCTTCAATCTCAGGATCCATGTATCTGTGATCCTCTCCAGAATGGAAGTAGTCATCACATACAGATTCAGGAACTAGTTGATGATCTGTATGTGATGACTACTTCCATTCTGGAGAGGATCACAGATACATGGATCCTGAGATTGAAGCTCAAGCCGTTGACGAGTGAGATTTTTCTAACAACATGCTACGTTATCGATGAGTGTGATTGGTTCTCCGGCTCTCAGGATGAGTTGCTCCTCCTCGCTTTATCTTTGCATTTTCTCAACGTGTCTTTAACTTAAAACAATTACAAACCAGCTTTTCCAAACAACTCACAGCTATCAAATCTGGACCAATCTTTAATAATGGCATCAAAAATCTAAGCCATCTTGTTCATACACATAAATAACAATGAATATGTCACATCTGTTAGCTAACCTTGTATCTGTAACTGTATATTTAATAGATATTGTGATTTTTTGTATTTGCCCTGATCATAAATCCACCACTGAGCATAAGATAATACATCACACTATTACAAAATACCATGCAAGGACTGGGACATACAGCCATGTGGGGAGCAAGAACAAACACCCATATTTCATGATTGATGCACTGGCAAAGCTCCAGTTCACCACTTCCACGCTAGAATAAGAATCTTTCTCCTCTCCAGGCTCGGGGTCAGGAGTTAAATATTTTCTGCATAGGCAATCTGCTCTTTCCGCCACACTATTTATAGCGCAGGCAGAAACAGCTGAGCTGACTGCAGTGATGTCACTGGGCTGATGGAATGCTTTGTTCCTCAGCGTGTGCGCATGCCGCCTGGGTCCGTTGAGCTGCGAGGGGAAGCTCGATGTGGGAGCCAAAATGGCTGACAGTTGCCCCATTTTTCAAGTGTAAAAAAAACCCCATCACTATCTTGTTGAAGCAGACTGTCCACGGCGCCAAACATAACCTTATAGAAGCATCCAGTCCTCTGTTAATGTCATGAGAGATATCAGTGTTTGTGGCAGCCATTTAAAGCAAAGCAGGGTATGATCAGAGAAACCACACTCCAGCTGAATAGAGGAAACTAACACGCAGCATCTTAAAGCACCGTTTGTCACTCCGTGCATAACGCGCATACGGCTGAGGCGTGGAAGAAGTACTATACCCATATATATTTTTAGTAAGCCTTTGGGCTTCTTTCAGTGTCCCTAAAAGAGCATGGTTGCCCGGCAACCGTTATTGTTGCCATGGAGATTCATGTGTTGGCAGCTGCTGCAATCAGCATTAACTCAAGGCACATTTTCTCATTCCGATAGTCGGGCGAAGGGAAGGCATCTAGGACACACAGTCAGAGAGGGATAGTAATCAGTGTGAAACATATGCTCATCCATTACTCGCTGCATTAATACAATTATATCAAAAGAAATGTATGGCTGTGCTTTGGTGCAATGATTACATTGCAGGCAGAGGCATAACATCCCACCTCATAACAGATCCCCACTTTCATTTAATAAATGGCAGCGGGCTTCAACGCCATGAAAAACAATGCAATTCCCCGTCTGACATAAACATATCTGTTTCTGTCTCTGTATTCAGAGTCATGTGAGAGATCATAACTGTGTTTTTCTTTGAGAGCATCAAGGTGAACAGAGATGTACAAATAGCCTGCTTGAGTAGCTGTTAATAACAATAAGACAACAGGGTCCCTGCTTTGAAATGTATAAGCAGTACATTTGACAGTATTGTTTACATAATAAATAATTTCTTGGGGACCTTATTGCACGGTGAAGTGTTCACCATCTGAGAGACAGTAAGGGTTATGCTTAGTGATAAATTCCAGACTGAACTCAATATTTTCAGCAGCTCTGCCAAACTGCTGCTGTTTCATTTCAAACTGTTGGGGATAAGTGATATTTACCTCTTCCCCCTCCTTCATATGGGGACGCATCCTAGCCCACTGGAACAATTGAAGCCCCATTGAGAGCAGACAGACACACACACACACACACACACGCACACACACACACAGATCATAATAGCAGTTATTTCCTCTCCGGGATTTTTTTTTTTCAGGGCCCAGCTATCTCCGTTATTTCACCGTTGACATCACAGAGCTATGTGGGGATAAAGAGGCAGAGAAAAACAATAACAGACCCATTGAGCCCCATTTCACAAACCTTGGGGGTATGGGAGAAATCCACTTACAAGCCTGGAACAGACCTGCTGATTGGGCCTCAATAGGCTTTGTATTAGGGAACAGGGGAAGGTCCTGCCTGCTGCCATTTCTGAGCGAGGAACGCTTCTCCCACAGATTTACATCTAACCTCACGTGCACCTATAGGACGACATCTGTATCTGGAGTCGGAGAACAATTGGATAACGCGCAATGTAGTTACTGAACTAAATATTAATCTACACGGTGTCTTGTAAAATCTGATCATATTACTTCTGCTGCAGCTATTTGGAGGAAATGTGAGGCGGTGGCGCTGGAAAACAAGCTATTAGAGCGGAAAGGCGCACCTGTGAATAGAATTAATTTATTGTTTAATTCAATTACTGCTTGTTTACACTTTGCTACATTTAAAGACACACACAGCTGTTAATACACACCTGGAGACAAATCAAAGATAGTCGCCTTCGTTTCCTAATAAAACCAGGGGGTTTTCTTTCAGCACACCACTGAAAAGAAATCCCTAGGTTAATGATTCGGTGAAGCTCCCCTCTATGATAGCTTTAATTGCCCGACACAGGAGAAACATGGCTTTTGGAGTCAGACGTGATAATGTCCGGGCATAAGCATTAGAATGGAGGCTCACCTTGCTTTCTGTGGATGCTGCTGGCTGACATTTAACATCACAGAGAGAGGGGAGGTGGAGAGCCAGGTGCCCTACATGCACATTTGACCCCCTGCTAATGTCAGAGGGGGAAGGTCCCACACACTCATCCTCGCTCCAGTAACACAATACACTCTAATGGTGCAAAGTAGAAAGTATGCTCAGTGATTACAGCCAGGTTTCTTGTTTTATAGCGGTGTATTTTATCTCAAATATCAATTCTAGTTAACTTTCATGTTGTTTAATGGACTACAATGCAGGTTAAGGTGGCTACTGTAAAATATATGTTTGATTTTGTATGATAGTATCGAAAAAAAGGCTTCATAAATAGCTTTCTACGAGAAAACATATTTTAAGTGTACCCAGATACATTGTCCAATTTCAAACCACCCACGCAAAATGATATACCTAGATTCTTTTACTAAACATCCTCTCAGATAAATTCTCCTCTGTAATCTGAAATAAGAGGTATTGTTAAGTGTGTGGATTTAATAAAGCTATAAAAGAATGATTGTGGAGTGCAGAAAGCTGAGTCTCTGTACGAGGAGACGCAGCCTGTGGAGGACACAGCCAGCAGGCCTGTAATAGTGCAGCTGACCTGGTTCTGCTTGCACGCATCCATGAAATAACAACTGCTGTTTGATGTTTTGATGTTCGCTCGGGGAGTGTACTGTCCCTGCTCGAGCTAAGAAGGCACACGTTACCGTCAGGATTTGTTTGGGGGAGAACAAAAATAATGCAACGAGGTCATGTCCTGAAACAAAGCCGGATCTAGGATCTGGAGTCTATTCACTGCGGGTCAGGACTGGTGGCACAGAGAGCATTGTAACACAAATAATCTGCGTTTTTAGATTACACAAGAAGTCATTTTAATATCAAAACGCTTTACAGCTGATGAAATACAGATAATGAAGAGGCAAAAATGTCATTTGATTTAAAAAAAAGGGGCCTATAACTACAAAAGTATCTGCATGGTTGCCATTAAAAACGACACACTTTGCTGGAAAAGAGAACCGTCTATGGAGCAATGTTGAATTTGCATTCATTAATCATTACAAACTGTTTGAAATTGATTTTCGTCCCCAAAAGCAATTTTCAGCCACAGACAGAAATGCCAATACAAATAGGATGAATTCGTGGAATATTTAAATGAATTCATTTGTTTTCAATAACTATTGATACGAATGCTCTGTAGAAAGAAGTTAATGCATGAAAAAGGTTCTTATGGTTCTGTATGTAATTTATATTTGGAAATAAAGTGATTGCATGAAATTTTCATTATATAGCGACGCCTTTTCCACAATTAAATATTCCTAATATGTCTATATTACTATGAAAATACAGAACATGACCCCCCAGGAATGTTTATGCGTTGCTTATGTAACAATAGAAGAAGAATATTTTGATTTCAGACAGAGATAACTATTTCCAACTTTAGGAAAATTAAATAACACCTAAAAACAAATTAGAATATGTTAAAACAATTATACTAATATTTTTTACTTGCTGCCTGACATTCATCACTAACAATTTGTACACAAGTTAAAATATTCAACTTCATTTCAAAACAACTTCCTGTTCTCCAGTCAAATCTAATTATGACTTTACACACAAATGTTAGCATATTTTATAGGATGAGTTTCAATGGCAACCTTTTTACCAAATTGTGATATATTACAAAATAATGAGGCTAAATATTTCAACAAATCAAACGAGAATATTCCAGTACCCAGAGCAACATCGTTTAGGCAGTGATGCTGGGGGAGGGGGGAGGCCTGATGCATGATGCAAAATATAAAGGGGGGGCTTGAAGGAAAGGCTGCGGTTATTAAAGCTTCTAAAACTGATGCAACTCCCAGCGTGTCCAGCTGCAGTTTCATACACTCAAACATGTTCCTTTCGATTTCCAATCCGTGACACCGATGCTTAATGTCTCAAATTAAATGAATGCACGGTGATTACATGTTATTTGGTCTTGAGAACAATTAAGTCATTTTTATAATTTAGTGAAAACAGTGTGGACAGAGAAAGGCCTGCTTTAGGATTTCCAAAAAACTGTTCGATGAAAAATGCATGAATACAGAAAAACAGCATTTCGATGTAGTTTTGTATACTTCCGCGTAAAGCAATGTAGTGCATGTAAAGGGCGTTTCGGTCCTGGCGGCTCCTTGTGTTGGATGTCAACGAATGCTCTTCACTATGATAACGCGCTGCCACCGACTACATTATTTTATGCAGTTTCGTCACATCGGCTCAGTGCTGTGCAGGCAGTTATACCCCCGTTTCCTTCTTAGAGTCCTCATGTGTGGAGAACAACACGTCAGAAATCCCATTCCAGAGACGCATATCCAACAGCAGAGAGACAGATGGACGGTGGTTTAATAATGACTCCAAATCCAGTCTTACTTGGCCGTGTGTTTCCATCCGCATAGCCCAACTTCCTCTTCAACTTTTACAAACTTCCACCTCGGTCCAAATGATGGAATTTGCCTCTGCAGCCACTAGTTATTTCTTTCTTCCCCCCCTTTTCGCCAACCCCTCTCGCCTTCCTTTTTTTCCTTCTTTTTTTTTTTAACAGGGGGCCCGCTATCTCTTGCTTAATAAATGTGTATGTGTTGTGAAGTGCAGGAAAAAAGGGGCTGGCCTGTGACCCCCAGGAGCCCCGACCTTGTACGGGTTCATTGTGAGGCGCTGGGAAAGGGGCTTTGGGACGGAGACCCCGGGCCACTGACCCAAACACATCCAGAGCCCCTGCCATTCATGTGCGCACCGCTGCATGTCGCTCCCATTGTTTCAGCGGGAACAATAGCGGCACCCCCCCCCCCCCCCCCCCGCCTCTATGCTAAGAGAAAGCGGCTTCCAAACGTGCCCCTGCATGGAGCCTGACGCAAGGCCCGCCACACTTTCCCTCTAACCCTTCCAATAAAGAAGGAAAATGTTGACAAAACGTTAACGATGTTAGTGCATGGGGCGCCTATCTTGCATCACGCGTCAATGTTGCATCATCACTGCAGCCGTCAAAGTGTAGCAGAGAAACAGAACAACAGTAACAGAGTGAAACTGTGAGAATATAAGGAGGCCAGAACTCCAAGAAAACAGCACGTTGACAACACCTGCAGGTTATTTCTAATGCTGGAATCAGGTGTATTAATAGTCTGGAGGTAAGCAGGCATTAGTGGGCTTTTGCCTCGGCTACAGGGTGAGTGAGGTTAGTCAGGTGACATCATACACGGGGGCCCTCCGATTGGACATTTGCCTGGCTGGGAGTCAATCACGGCAGCGAAGGGGATACAGAGAGCAGAGCAGCACTGACACTTGCTTCAATCAATGGCTGCCACAGCGTTTAATCAGCAGCAGAAATACATTCTTTATGTTCACATGTGAAGGGAAGAGCTCAATAAATGTGCGAATAGAAATACAAATGTGAAGTTATGTCCAACAGCAAAACAAGGAGCAATGACCAACGGCACATTACAGAACAGAAACACCTTTTTTTTCTCTTGTTCTTGAAGTAAAATACTGAAAATAGGCCCTCGGTCTAACATAGAAACCGAGATGCAGTCCGGCCTGATGTGTGAAACGCACTAATGGACCTCTCCAGACAAACGGCATTACACATGATAAATGTGACCGGCTACACTCCTAACGTAGAGCTTCAGCAGATTATTTAGCCATTGCTGAAAGTATAAAACTAGAACAGGCCCACTGTGTATTGTTACATTGAAAAGCATTTAACAGCTACAACATGCATGGAGATACTAGAGTGGAGATATAACACAAAACACTCCAGACATGTATGATTTTCCAGATAGAGGTGGTATATTTGTGTGAGTGAGCGCGCATTTGTATGTATAAAAGCGCGTGCACATGAGGAGAGAGAGGGAGAGGTGGGGGGGAGAGAGAGATTTGATTGTAATGCACAGAACGACCTGCCCTCTTTTGAAAAAAAACCAGAGAGCGCAGCCATGCTTTGCAGAGGCTCCAGCTCTTCTCTCAGTGCTGCTCTCAGCTCCTCACCGACCGGAGGGTCCGCTACACACCGACAGGACCCGGGAATACAAGCCTCCGGGATGCAAACACCTGCAGTCCAGTATTAGTGCTCATAGTGAGTTAAGGCTGAACAGCAGGGCACGGATACATACAGGCAGTGATCAGTGTTCTGGGACCCACCATATGGCGTGGAGCAAACCATGGTGAGTATTTGCCTTATGCTCGACCCTTTGATCAATTATTAAGAGGATGAATATGTATCTTTACTTCAAACGTTAGTAGAATGTGTATTTTGAATGATTAGAGGACAATGTTGATCATTTCTGCAGAGATGTACGCTCCCCCCTTGCACGATGCACTTGCCATTGTTATTGCGGGCTTTAGGGAATGGACCACTGAAGGGACAAAAAAGGCGAGAAAACATCGATAATCACGCGTGGGGTTTTTCATTTTGTGTGTCGACGGTTGCATAATCAGTAAAAAGAGTAAAGGGGACGGTGGGTTTCTGAGGAACATCGTTTGTTCGTTGCGCGGTGCTTATAAGGACAATAGGGGTCGTGGTGCTGTCGGTGTACAGATCCAGAGCGAGACCCGAGACATGGTGCTGTGCTGAGCCGAAGGGAAGCTCCGAAACATGGGCAGATATAAGAGAGTCGGTGGGTTTTCAGGGGATGGGGGACGTTTCCGTCTAAAATGGCGTTTCCCTTTGTTTCTGCATCCCTCTCCTCTCTGTTATAGCGAGTGGGTAATGCATTGCAATTACCATATCTGCGAGCCTGCGCCTCTTCGTGCTCTCCACACTGCTTTAACACCAGCGGATTGTGCTCTTTAATGGAGAAACTGTCAGAACTGGTCTCAGTGTATGCTGAGCTCAGAGGATCAGGATCAGGCTGGATAGCAGGTGCACTGTAGAACTCCTAATGATGATCACAGCACTGACTTCACGCAATTTCAGCAGTTTTTAACCAATATGCAAATACATAGGCTCTGTCTGCATCGCTGCAGATTATAATGGATTAAATATGGATCTCAGCCTACATAAAATAATCTAATAAAGTAATTTCCAAGCATAAAACGTACCACACGTCTCCGTTAAAATACTGTTGGTGTCTATTTTACATCTTATTCCAGCAACCACAAATCAGCTCATTAAATCGAGTTGAATACAGTAAACCAAACTGCACTCCCATCAAACAGCAGCATCCCTCCCTCATCCCTGTGTGTGTGCACGGAAAGGAGTACATGTGCGCATGCCCGTGCCTGTAGTTAGTGTGTGCTCGTGCAGGCTACGTACACGCGTGTTCTCTCTTTTTTTTTCTTTTTTCGAATAGTGCAATGTTGCATAACCGATCACAGCCAACGCCAGATTTAGGGCTTCACAATTTGGAGCCATTGTTGGCATTTCCTCTGCCGGCCCGTACGCACACACAAACACACACAACTGCAGAACTATTAACACATTTTGGCGATAATACTCCAAATAGGAAGTCGTCAATTTCCCTCCTAGTTTCAAGGGCACCGGGTAGTCATGAGGAGGACGCTGGGTAATATAGAGGAACATCTGTTTGCCCGGTGACGTCAGCACCCCCCTCCTATAACCCCCCCTCCTATGACCCCCCCTCATCCCAATCCTCTTGTGCTGAAGGCAGATGCCTCATTTGTTTGGCTGGAGCACCATTAATCCCAAAGTCAGAGGGAAAGACGGGACGGAGTGGGATCAGTCCCATTAGTCGGTGCTGCCTTCAGTTGGGACGCGCACACACATACACACACTTTACCAGTGTGTTCAGGACAACTGCAGTTACCTCTTCAGCTGCCCCGTTTGCGATTTGCGGCAGAACAGCAAGTAGAGGCTGCAGGCGTGTGTGTGGGAGAAAGAAATGCGTGTGCGACTATAGGAAAATCAATATTATAGACGTGGACTTTTTTCGGTTTTATGGACGCCATCTGACAGGTCAAAGTGGAATATGAGATTTGATCACCTGCAATTCTTAACGAAGTTCATGACGCATTTTGTGTTTTCTTTTATTTTGTAGGTGTATTATGGGATAATGGAGGACTTTTACGCTTTTGGACGAAGCACTCGACGGAAATAGCATCAAGCAGGAGTCATTTCCCTCGGCCTGGGACGTATCGTTATTTTGCAAAACTACCAATGGTTTTGCGTTTAAGTCATTCCTGTAAGATAACCTCTTGTTGAATTGATTTTTTTTTTTACATATTACGGTAGGCCTGCACAACACCGGGACAGGATTTAATCTCTTTGGACCCGCACTTGGGATTTTTCTTTATTCCAATTTTCGGCCAAACTTGTCATACAGTTCTTAGCCATACAACAAGAGCCTCAAATGCTTCAGAATTATTTGAATATTTGTATAATAATGCCACGTTTTACGGAAAAAAGTCTGGCCGTTTCCAAAGTGAATGCAACTGGACACACACTCATGCATGCAAACACACACTCAGACGAGCGGGTTGTGTCTCTCCGTGTTCACAGCGGACCTTGATTTAATGTCTTACAATTAAGGCACGCGGTGAATGCCAAGAGATGAACCTCCTTTCTTCGGATGTCGGATTTTTTACTGAAAGCCATTCACAGTGTATTTGCTTCTGTAACGCATTGCTCATGTACTGTACTCTTCCCCTCTTTCTTCCATCAATAAAGTAAATATACACAACAATTTTAAAGCTCTGTTTTTTTATGTGAACCTACTTGATGTGTCGGAGCTGTCCATCCGCACACAGGAGCGCTGTCCACCCTGCGTAGTGCTGAAAGCTGCGCACCGCCGAACAGCCTTTTGTTTCATGGCTCAAATATTTCACTGTAGTACAGGAATGCAGCCCGGAACCGGCGAGATATAAACTGCAAATACACACACAGGCGAAGATAGGGGATGTCAGAAAAATCGTAACATAGAGATATTAAAGACAGAATCTATAGAAGGTGACAGGTTGCTTTCGATGTCAAATTATACATACAGCATTTACATTAAACTCCGATTAATGACATCTAGTGTAGCCTATTTCTGGAGAATTGTTGAGCAGATCTGACACAAGTGAACATCTTGTTCTAGCGACACATAGAGGGAAATCTACTCGTTGAAATGAGGATTTTCGCAGTGAAGCATGGTGCAGTTTCGCCATCCTGCAATAACCTAAAAAGACCTTGCGTGATATTACACTGAGATTAATTCGAGGTGCATATTAACTCCCATAAGCACTCTGGGATGCAAAGTATGGTGGTGAGGTGGGCGAGGGACTTCTGCATATATGAAGTGAAATGTCCGAATCAATTGATATTAAGAGTTTGGGAAATGTTAACTAACAAACATTTTTGACAGATAGCTGAAAGAGTCTTATGCACCAACATCCTCTTATTTTAGTGCGTCTCCTAGTGGCGTTTAAGGGCACTGCACTATCACATGAAACCACGATAAATGCTAAGACTTCTGCAGACATAAGCATTTGATTTGACACACGACAGAAACACATAAGGAGGTACTGTACGCAAGCAAAACTGTTATTTTTTTAAAGCGTTGCATTTCCATGTCACATTAGAAAGCTATTGCACATTTTGACAGATAATCAGATGTTGATGAATGCATATCATCGCAGAGAATGGCGGAAGGAGTGATGAGTGAAGAAGGGCCAGGTGGGGGGAGAAGGGGGGTTATCCAATCATTTCACCAACCCATTAATGTTGATTTCCTTTAATCCTCCAAATAAGCAATGAGTGGTGAAAACAATTAACGCTACAGAGAGTAGAGGAGAGAGTTCGTCTATTTTCTAACAATAATGAAATGCAGAGACACTCACTGCCAGTGAAAAAAGTGGTGCAAAAGAACATTAACAAGTGCTAAAATAACCTGAGTGAGTGAAGGAGGGACACTGATCCACAATCAGCTGTTTGAGGATTCAGCTCCGACATGTCGCAGGTGAGCAGGGGAATCATGTCATGCATATGGCTCAGAGCTGGGCGTGGATGTACAGCACCACAGGACAAAATTGGAATTTCATATCAGGACCGTACAGCCTCAGAGTCTGGCATCCACTGATAACCAAAATCTTCAAAGTTGAAAGAAATCCACCAGGCTGCCGTACAGCATGTTCAGCGGCTCCTGCGCCACCCTCTGCTGCCCCATCACACACCGCTGCTCCATTAGAAGGTAGAGTCTGCCCTCTGGTGGTGAGAAGTGGAATTACTATTTGGATGCACAAGACATTATTTTTGAAAAGGCCATTTTAATTAACGTTTGTATTTATTACACTGTAATTGAGAATAACCCACCTGATTTTGGCAAATTTAATTAATTATTTAATATTGTGTAATACTTTAATATGTCATGCATGGTAAGATGAAAAAAGAAACAAAACTCAAAAGATCAAAGATATAAAACTAGCATATATTTACTTAACGTAACACTTCTTAACTTCAAAATATGAATTGATTTCGTATTCCTTCTTTAATATTACCCCCTTATTACATTTCAAAAAACACAAATCATTTATTTGTATTATTTTATTATACATGTTTTATTATTTATTAAATAATTGTATGTTTGTATTAGTTTTCCCCCTTATACACAGTCATACACATTTACATGCATGCATTATTTAACAGATGTCCCCTTAAGCACTCTGTCATTTAATCCTCAGTAACTGCTAAATATTTATAATGAATTTCCTCAATATTTTCTTTTGGTTTGCATATACAGTACAAATACAGTATGCATGTTTACATAATACATATATCCATGTATCATGTCAGGTAACTTTGTTTGTCCTTGGGTGTTCTTCTCATTGTTGTACCACACTGTTTTGTTTTGCAATATTAAAAAAAAGCGAAGCAGAAAAAACTAAAAAGGTCACTCTCAGATTTTGCAGATCCCGGCCAAGCTAAATATCCTATCTTGCGATACGAAAGTGAAAAATAATGCGTTAATCTGCTTTGTGATTTGTATCCGCTTAAATATATAATGGGATTTCCACGGTACAGCCACCAAGTTTCATGAAAATCATACCAGTAGTTTGCCTGTAATCCTGCAGACAAACAAAAACAACAAACCAAAGTGACCACATGACCTTGTGGTAAAAATAACAAGCCTTTAGCTCAGGTAGAGAATAAATCCTGGTTTCTGTGTGGAAGTTTCTTTAATGGTTTGAGCACTTCCTGTCATGCTCCTGCGTCTAAACTTCCCTTTCCTCCAAATTTAAATGGATGCTTGTTCTCTTTCCTAACACAGTTTTACCTTCAGTGCTCTCTTCATTACCAAAGTGCTGACAGACTGTGGCTGTAATGGTTGTGCCACGGTCCTGGCCCATCTTGTCTCATTAGCCGGACCTGATTGGCCATGAAGGTGTTCTCTTGCTGTCTCAGGATAAAGCGACTGTCTCTGCCACTCGTTAGATCATAACTCCTCCAGTATCCTGCCCCCGCGGCCTCTCATGGAGCCTCAGCCCAGAGACGGAACATACGCTAATTGAAATGTGCTGGAAAAAGCTGAAAAACATTGACCTTGAATGTGTGAAGAGCGCTTCGGTCAATTGTGTTTTTAATGCAGCTGCAAATAACTTTCCTGACATGAACACTGAGACCCAGCACAGGGGGGACACATAACAGAAATGCAGCATAAGAACAAGTTTCTCTGCTTGGCTAGACTTTAAATAAACACGTGTTTAAAGATTAGACTGGAACAGCTACCTATCTTTACTCAAGTACTTTACTTCAGTAAAACATTTGGTACTTGTACTTTACCTGAGTATTTTCACATTATGCTTCTTTATACTGTTTACTCCACAACATGTATTTGACATATTAAGCTACTTCGCAGATTTAGATTATTAATACTAAATATAAATGGACACATATTATTAAATGTTATTATAGATTAAGTTACCCAGTAGTGCATAAAGTAATTCAAACAAACCCTACCTTTACCAAGCGCAATGCTGACGAACACATGAATGTATCAATCATTTGAATACATAATGAAAGATATATAGTGCTTAAAAGGGCCATTTTGCATAATGAACACTTTTATTTAAAGGTCACCTATCATGCTATTCTTAGGCAATAGCATAGGTCTCAGATATATAAAAAAACATGTCTATGAAGTGTTTTGCTCAAAATACCAAACAGATCACCCATTCTAGCACACCTCATATCCCTCTATTTCACTTCCTGTTTCTAAAGTGCTGATTCGGGTATAAAGCTTTAAAAAAAATTGATACAAAAAAAAGGAGGGGTCTGAGCTCATGCGGGACCCGGCAGCTACTGTCTAAACTAAATACTGCCGTGATGAAACGCCATATCATGGATTATCAAGGATTATCTCTGAAACAGTATGGAGCTCAAAGGCTTTCTCTCTTGCCGGTTATACCACAAGGTGAGTTCCTTTTTATTTCCTGCTTCTTCACACACATGCTCTCCAGTACAGGTTAGCTCTGAGTGTTAGCGATGCTAATGTAAACACCGACCATATTGCGTCCAAAACAGTCGGGCATTGTTTCTGATAGCAACTTTCTGATTGGGCCGTGGGTCCACATTTCAGATATTACGTCATATCGGACGCAAATCTGGATCAGCTCCGTTGTTCCCCGTTTTTAGAGATGTGGGTACGGAGGAAAAGAGAGAGGGTTTTATTTTCTGACGCTGCGTGAGTTCCCCGACACACCGGGGACACATCTTTATGTATAAAAGACATCAGAAACTGCATTTTGCATAATAGGTCACCCTTTAAAGTATTTTTTTTAAGCTAATATTTTTTTACTTCTACTTAAGTAACATTTTGAATGCAGGCCTATTACTTATAACTGAGTATTTTTACACTTTAATTAAGTTAATAATCTTCCTCTACCGCTGTAAAGAAGTCTACAAACTGAGTTAATTCCTCAGCTTTGTACAATGAACTTGTCTTGTGACGTACTGAAGGAGCAGACCTCTCTACAAAGATCCATTCAAACTAAATCTGTAGCTGCCAAGGTGCTTTATCCGAGGGTGAAGGAATCCACTCCATATCCCCTGTGGTTTCAATCAGCAGGGGTCACCTGTAATCACTGATAAGGGTAGCTTAAATATAGGCAGCACACTGGTATGGTAACTAGGTAACTTGTCCTGAGGGCATTGCAGCATGTTTCTACAAAAGGCTTCCAGGGGGGGG
>NW_011369006.1:93015-93386 GCF_000735185.1 Notothenia coriiceps | reverse complement strand
TTTCTCCCATGTGCCCCTTTAAACTGTGGGGTTTCTCTGGAAGTTTTTCCTTCTACGATGCAGAGGGTCTAAGGACAGAGGGTTTAAGGACAGAGGGTCTAAGGACAGAGGGTCAAAGGACAGAGGGTTAAAGGACAGAGGGTCTAAGGACAGAGGGTGTAAGGACAGAGGGTCTAAGGACAGAGGGTCAAAGGACAGAGGGTCTAAGGACAGAGGGTCTAAGGACAGAGGGTCTAAGGACAGAGGGTCAAAGGACAGAGGGTCTAAGGGACAGAGGGTCTGAGGACAGAGGGTCTAAGGACAGAGGTTCTAAGGACAGAGGGTCTGAGGACAGAGGGTCTAAGGACAGAGGGTCTGAGGACAGAGGGTCT
>NW_011369006.1:84561-93006 GCF_000735185.1 Notothenia coriiceps | reverse complement strand
GGGGGGGAGTAATTACTGAACAGGCTTTTTGTGAAAGAGGTGAAGAAGAATGTGTTGCAAGCAGTAAGAAAGCGGGTCATAATGAATCCCAGTGAGCTGTGGGGTCACCTGGGCTACGGTGCACTTTGGCTACCTGTGGAGTTGGTGTACGACGTCTAATAAGAGCAAAGGGTCTCTGCGTGTTCAGCACCGGACAGCTCCCATAGCAATGGTTGAGGTAAACATCTATGAACCAAAGACAAAAAGATTATGCCCCTAGTTTGCACAACACTTGCTATTTTTCAAAGACTGCAGCACCCACACCTATTATGTAAATTGATTCAGAGTTATAGAAAATATGTATTTTTCCTTTTATCTGTTTTTAATTGTTTTATAAAAACTTTAAGTGTAATATCCAAACCCACACTTATTTACAGTTGCTTTACTATTTCAAATGGAACAAGTAGATGGCATTTTTCCAATTGACCAGATAATTATCATAGGCACATTTAGTTCAATATTAGGGTTTTTCTTTAGCCCTCACATGATGGTGTGCCTGAGGGTAGAGAGCTGGACAAAGCTTAGCTGATGCTGAGTACATTTGAATTCCCCTTGTTGGTGTACTGCACCACACAACCCAGTAGATGGCAGTATGACCACAGGTAAATGTTGGTCAGGGAAAACCAAGAGACGTCCTGCACTGCAAGAATATCCGTGTTGGTTTGGGGAGATTTAGAATACAAAGCAGGGGAAATGAAATGTGCTGGCTGTGGTTTTCATAAGGATGATGCAGTCTGAAGTCTGCTAAAGAGTGTCATGTCAAGTTTGGTAATTATATGCTTGGTCTCTCTCTTTGAATTCAAGTGGCGGTTTGATGCCACATAAGAAAAGAGGAACTAACCAAATAGTGATAAAAGTAATGAAAACAACACTAGTCTATTGGATTTGAATCCTATAGACTTCTACAAAAGAGATTGACTAAAATTACAACTTCTCACACGGTCCATGAAGAATATCCCCTTTTATGATCAGACTCTCTTCTAAAAACACAGATGCAAAATGACTTGTAAACACACACTTGAAGGGAATGATAGAGCACACGCGGTATTGTTTGCCATGTTTAAATGCCATTAATTAAAACGTTAAGCTGATTGGGTGAGGAGTGAGAGGGGTGAGGGGGTCTCTATCCCAATAGGCGAATCCTTTTTAATAACCCGCCTCGAGATAATGATGTAAAAAGACTCAGGCGTCTCGTGCGTAACGAGGATCATCGCGGAGATCCTGTGAAGGTGAATGTGAGAGAGAGAGAGAGAGAGAGAGAGAGAGAGAGAGAGAGAGAGAGAGAGAGAGAGAGAGAGAGTCAGAGAGGCACTTATTACTTGAGTCTCCTCCTCGTCTCCACACCTCAGCTGACAAGTCGAACAAGCCTGCAACTTCTCCTCTGACACACAACTAAACTAAAGCAGGAAGAACACAGGGAGAAACTCATAGAGGCGCGCGCAGAGTTCCCAGAAGAGACCGTTGCCCGCACGAGCAAGAGCCCATGGAGAGGATGAACTTGAACGGAGGCGCGGGGGACATTTTTCACAAAACTCTCAGCGCTGTGTCCACTAAGAAAACGGACCCCTTCCGGTCGTCGGCTGGCATTGAACTCGCAGCCAGAGACCGCCAGTCACCTATCAGCTGCTTTGACCAGACCGAGCAAGACTCCATCCAGCCGGGAGGACTTGCAGGAGGCAGAGGGGGTCCACTGGGTCTGCCCACCGGATCTTTGTGCGTCAATTTCGGCGAGAGCGCCAATAGGACCTCTGCGGCGGAGAGCAGCGGCGGGGACGAGGACGATGACAGCGATGAGAGGTGCGAAATGATCCTTCTGACTGACGGACGGAGCGTGCCCATTGGGAAACCAGGAGGTAAGAAAAACAAAGAGCAGAAAACACTGAGGCTTAACATCAACGCCAGAGAGAGGCGGAGGATGCACGACCTGAACGACGCGCTGGATGAGCTCAGAGGGGTCATCCCTTACGCGCACAGCCCCTCGGTGAGGAAACTCTCCAAAATTGCCACTTTGCTGCTCGCCAAAAACTACATCCTCATGCAGGCGCAGGCACTGGAGGAGATGAGGCGGCTGGTGGCGTATCTGAACCAGGGTCAAGCCATATCTGCCGCCTCGATACCGGCCACCACCGCCCTCGCAGCTCCCGGGTTGGGCGCGTACGAGCAGCCGCCTGGATATCCCTTCCCACCCGGGGTGGCTTCAGCCTCCTGCCCACATAAATGTGCCCTATTCAACAACGCCACCGCCAGCCTCTGCAAACAGTGCACTGACAAGCCTTAAGACTCCACAGACGCACAGGGGAGAGTTTGAAGAACACTTTGGGAGACCTGTGTTGTTGATAGGCTAGAGACGAAGAAGTAATGCCGATGAATACTTTTATAATATTTACTAAATGCATTCAAAACGCGCTTTTTTGTTCAAACAATACTTGATTGTGTATATAAATCATCCTTTAAGTGCTGGTATGAATGACAGTGAAGACCAAACGCGAGGCCTGTGCGAGTGGCTGCGGTTCAGTGAGTTGTTGATCACTTTGGACCTTTTTTCCCCAGGAGATTTGGGTGACCTGACAACCTGCGACTTTTTAAAAACATGGACACCTTCCTGGAGCGTTAGTCCAACCTCACTGCTGCTTCCTTATTTATTGATTTTTTATTTCCCTCACCTCAGAGACATTTGCTTTCTGGTTCGAGGCCTGTTGTCATGAACTTTTCTATTGAACACGTGGAATGTCATGAACAAGGAGATTAAATAGAGGCTGGTTTCCAGATATTTATGTGCTAACCCGGACACTTGTTAATAGATGCGCACGCCTATTACAATTCTTTAATGGGGCACTGTGATATAATACTATTCAAGAAACATTTAGAAACCTTCAAGAATCAAGCTGTTTCGGTGTGTCTTTTTGTAATTTATTAATTTGGATATTGATATTGGATATTCTGCCTGCATTGCACATTGTAGTCTCTTTCTGAGTTGTTGTATTTTTTTTTTTTACACAATATGATCGAGGTCTTCAGATGAATCGCGTTGTCAGGTCAAGATGTGGATTATTGTAGATACTTTAGTTATTATATGGGCGAAGAGGGCCATTTGTATGTATTTCAGTGTTGAAAAGCTTTATTAAAATATTTTGAACAACATAAATACTTCTGCTCCTTCATCTGGTGTCAAACTTAGTGTCAGTGAATGCTGCGTTTTTAGAACTAATCATGTTTTAAATTGCAAAACATTTTTATTATAGTACCTATTATGAAATTAGACCACCCGTTTCTGGGTGATGCAGCTCTCATTTCTTCGACTCTCGCGACGTGTCAAGTACACTGAGAAACAATTGGTCAATCATTTTCTGCTCCATCAAAACCGATAACTTGTATTTTCTTGAGCTGAAAGTGACGCCAAGTCTTGGGAGCGAAGGCCAGACGTGTAGGCTGAAAATCGCCTCAAGGCAGAACAAAAAACAACTCTCTGCTCCAGGAAACAAAAACAAAAACTCTGTCCACCTTTATTGCTTTTATTAAAACAATTACCGTGACGGTGTGTGATAATACGTTAATTCGAAAACAAGTGTGTATGAAAACTGTCGACTGTAATACCTGCCTTCACGCAATGAAACACATCGTTAAGGCAATTAGACCTCCAGAATGTGATTAAGGAATGTAATTACGACACTGCTCATTGCCGTAATTTGGTGTCTTTAATCACCACGCAGCCATCAGCTGACTCCCATACACTCACCCTTTGTCCTCCTCGGTCGTCTGTCCACACCAGGAGATTCTGATGAGACCAAATAGCCTGAAATGTAAAGACATTATTTAAAATCCTAAAATCTTAAATCTTTCTACTAAGATATTAATCTCCAAAATGCAGACAGGAAGTGAAGATGGATCAAATGAGAAGACTGCGTTTAGGCCACACACTTTTTCCAATTACGCACGAAATCAAGGGGAAGAAATACAGTTATTACGAAATGAAGCAACAATTTTATTGATGATTAAGTTACTTAAACTTAATTTTTGTCACATACAGTAAGGCCATTAAAGACTTCAGTGCCATGGACAGAGGCAACTGATGTTAAATGCAACATACTGAGATTTTCTTTCTCACTAGATGAATTAGTGTACTGCCATTTCTTTTTTATTGTGGATTTTCAACAATTAAGCATTTCCTGTCAGGCTTTGATTAAATTGTTAGATTGACCTGCAAAGATTTTCAGCTCTAAATGCAACGACTATAATCTTAATTCAACACTGTGCAGACGTTAAAAAATAAATGCAACAGACATCTTAAATGTCAATGTTAAAACATTTTCAAGGCAACATTATTACCCGCTAATATATCCCAAACAATCCTTGGTTCAATGTGAAAAATGTAAAATGAAATACTCACTTCAAATTAAATAAATTCAACAAAATACCCAAATATAGATCTATTGCGTCACAATGTCTTTTAGATGACAGATTAAAAAAAGAAAAAACATAAAATAACTAAAGATAAGATTAAAAAAATAAGATTGTTCTTATAATTGAAATGATAAATGAGTTTCTTTTCTTTAAACATGAGAACAACAGTGACATTGTGTTTGTGTTTTTCCTCCGCTCTCTCCGACTTTGTGTCTGTATGATGAGCCCCTCCGACAACAGGGTCATTACAGTGTCCCCTTTAATCCCATCACACTCCTGAATGCCTTGAATCCTCACACAACGCCTCTTAATCAAGAAGGGAAATGATCAGGAGACATCAAAACAGCTCATGCAGAAAATCCTGCAGCAGCTCCTCACGTTTTAGGACTGATATTTTTAAGTTTTGACACAGGAATGGATGCTTTTTGAGCAAAAAACATTAATTATGCAACATGCATTAATGCACAAATGACTAGAGCATTTAACCCATACTAATATTCA
Organism: Notothenia coriiceps; assembly: GCF_000735185.1. NCBI lineage: Eukaryota > Metazoa > Chordata > Actinopteri > Perciformes > Nototheniidae > Notothenia > Notothenia coriiceps. The sequence continues at coordinate 88,065 of NW_011369006.1, read as the reverse complement.
CATTAGCCCAGAGGAGGAGATTCCCTAGGGGTGAGACAGAGCCATATGCGTGTGGGAAACAAAACATTCAAAGGAAAACAGACAACACAGAAAAATATCAAAGGCAGAAATGTACAACTATTTTACTACTAAACCATGATTTAAGTGACATTCAAAATGGAAAGCCATCATTTCCCTCTTGATGTGGGAACTGCTCGACACTCGGTGGTGTTTGAGCCATCGCTACAAGCTGGGGAAATGTCATGCACACACTCTGAAATGTTATGTGTGTGTGTGTTGGACTGACACTCACAAGTCTCTGGCAAAGAGAAGTTTTTCCTCAGTGGCCACCGACCTCAGCCATAATAGGCAACATCGATTTTATTCATGAGTCTAATAAAGCTGAATCTTTCTTAGAGGCATTTACAACGAGATTCAGGGCTCATGAATAAAAGTGGGAGATAAAAAACACCCCTTTTCATAAACCATAAAACGTCCAATTTACCATATCAAGGGCCAGCAGGGTGCCTATTCATAACGCGGATGTGATGTCTGCTAAGGATGATAAACACGGAAGTCAAAATATACATAAGAGCGTTGAATTGAAATGTCCCCTTCATATCAGTAACAGGCTAAACTCTGGCAATGGATTCATCCACGCTGTGTCATATTGTGTGTTTAAAAGATATATGTGCCGAGCAGGCCGAGGCTCCAAATCAACTGTGGGCGGTAATTCACTTTTGTCAGGCTGCTGATAGAAATGCATAGTGTTGTCTTTGTGTTGTGCACACACGATGCGGGATATATAATATAAGTGTGAGACTAAAGAGGTCAATTCTGATATGTTAAGTATAGCTTGTTGTCCTAGTGTTTCTCTTTCATTATGAGCCATCGAGGTGCAGCAGTTTGGAACATTTTAGATGGATTTTCCAAAATGTGATATGACACTTCTTTAGATTTCAAGTGTGTGGTTTTATTTTATTCCCAGTAAATAGAAGAATATAGCTTTTTTTTTTTACATTAGATACGTCAATAACCAATATCAACTACTGTCCGAGTTGCATAATTCCTTTTAAGATGATCAGGAAATGGATTGTTGTGTATATCAGAGCAGCAAGGAGAAGAGTCTCTACGAGTGCATCCAGCGTCAATGTTCACTACACAGCATAAAGCAGATTAAGACAATCATTTCAGACATTTCATTCAAGTTCATTTTGTTAAAATGATATCAATAAAGAACACTCACATTACTTTTTGCATTATCAATGGGAGATCTATTTTAAAAACTCCGTCAGATATATTTTGACGAATGATACGACTCGATGTCAGTCACAAAAAGACCAATACATGACGGCAAACTGTAAAAAATTGAATTGTATTGATTGATACTTACCACCACCCACAAGCAGTGCTCTGTTGGGGTAAAGTGATGAGGCACTCTGATACAAACATATACAAAAATGAAATATGGTAGACCTTTCTGAATTCAGCCACTTTAAGTAAGTGTAGGGTTATTGTTGATCATTGTTATCTTTAGATTTAAACACATGACAGTGCACTGTACATACTGTGTGGATCATTAAAGCAGATTATTCAGGAAGTTATTTTAACTAATCTAGAGTTCACTCAGGCCAATTGTCTTTCAATTCTAACAACGCTAAAATACATATCCATACATTTCTGACTATGTTTTGGCTTTTGACTCCTAACGTTGAGGGGAATGTTGTTTTCTCTGAGGCAGCCTGGAGGTCAGGTAAACATATGGTGCCGTGTTTAGCTCTGGAAGCTCTAACAGGGCGAAATAAATGACGTGGTAATGTGTGATTATCCTCTCATCTGGAATACAATTGTTCAGTAACATCTCTAATATTCCAACTGCCTCCATATTAATCAGATTAAAGTCCCAATCCCCTAATCCCTGTTTACCGATGGCTCCGTCTTTGTGCCGTAATCTGATGTTCTTTTATTCTGCTGGGATTAAAGCGTGTCATGGCAGAGCGCAGCAATTTGTGCTGTTGTTTTGAACAGAACGGGCTCTGGCGCTGTACAGGTTTTCTCCAAAACAACAATTTACTCTGGATTTGGGAAAACAAAAACAGGTGCATTTAAATTAAGTCCCTACATTCTGCAAACATTTGGATCAGTTTACGAGTGCTGTCGGGAGACAATTCAATTGTTTTGTTGACATTTTATGGTGCTGTTGCTTAAAGAAGTCTGATGTTTTTTTACATGGTTCCTTAAATTGGATTTTGGCAAATTGAAATGTCGCAAAAAATGTTTTTTTTCCAACAGACTTGTAGTGTATTCAAGTGTTCACACAATGGTTGTGTTGTAGAGGCTCCTCAGACAGCTGTGAACTTTCCATTTCTGTGACCTTAACATTAGGATCATGTGCCGCTGTTTGATGTACAGTGACCCTGCAACATCATGTGAACTGGCAAAAACAATACATTCACAACACTGCGAGAAAATAAGCTTTAAAAAGGTAATAAACGTCATGGATTCGACTCAGGTTGAAGTCTGTGTGCGTTCAGGTGTGAGAGTGACAGGGATCACTTGTCCTGATCAATATGCAGCTCCTGACCCGCTCAGGTCCATTAAAGCTAAGGCGAGGTGGATTCCATCTCCACTCTCTGATATTCATTAACTCTGGCTCCCAGATTGAAATAAAGACATGATGACACAATAACAGTGTGAATCGCTCACTGTTCATTTAATACACACACACACACACTCTTTCTTTTTGTTTCCCTCACACACACACACACACTCTTTCTTTTTGTTTCCCTCACACACACACACACACACTCACACGGATCACAAGACAGATCAGCGAGTTGCGGTTGAAGCTATAAAGAAGCCGGTGTCTAATACCGCCTGAGTTGTGTGTTCTGATACCGACAGCTACTTGTTTACGTGTTATTCATTTCCTGATTGTTGGACAGGTTTCTGATTAAAGTGTAATCTGAAGATTAAGATGCACTACAGCCAAGGTTAACTGTATGTAAACAAAGGCATAACAAAAGAGATGAAAACAATCCAAACACTGCCTGCTTTTGAGGTCATTTACCGAGTTATAATCAATCCCGTTCTCTCCAGGAATTTATAATTATAGAGTTGGTTTCAGTGTAAAATGTGGAAGCAGACGACGTGCTTCCCTCTGCTGAGAGTCTGTCATGTTACTAGAGCATGAAAGCGCGGCCGTTAGTGTAACACTTGCTTGGCTGATCTTCCTGATGTGCTGAGTGCTACTCCAGGCTTCAGTGTATCTGTCTGAGCAGAGGTCTTTAACAGCCATGAATGCCAAGCATGGGGGAGGCAGGCCAGGCCAAGCGTAACCACGGCAGCCCAATGTCCTTGGCTCCTCGGCGGCCTTCACCTCACACTCCCTGCACAGTGAATTTTATGGCTAATTTCCGGCAATTTATCCTGGCACTTTCAGAAGAGAGATTCCTGCGGGAATAATGTGCATAATTTGCATAAATCATCCTGATAGAATGCATATCAGCATGTAACCCCACCCCC
>NW_011369006.1:46397-84531 GCF_000735185.1 Notothenia coriiceps | reverse complement strand
ACACAGCAATACAAATAAATATAGATTCAGCCTCACAATATAAAAGAAAAGTTTATATATCCGGACTTAACTAAAGTGTAATAATTAAGCACAAAGGCATAATAGTCCTATCTCCGTTCTTTAAGTGTGATTTTTTGCATTAAAAATGTTGCATTAGTGTGCCTTGGCAGTCTCTTTAAGTGTGATTTTTTGCATTAAAAATGTTGCATTATTTTTGTACTTAAAATGTTTTAAGTGATACAGCTTTTAGGACGGTAAATTATAGGCTCAATTTAGTCTCTTTCACACTATAGTATCAAGCTCTCTTTTTAATCTGAGCCCCTTATTCTCTCTTTGTAGCGGTGAAACATTGAGGGTCCACAGGCCTGTTTTCAAGAGCTCCTTCTAAGCGAGCGATTGTCTGAGGAGAAGAGACGGGGGTCAGCGCGCAGCATCCCCCCCTCGCTGTGATCTAATTTGACGTACAGTGAGAACGCGCATAGTCTCTCGGACTGCCTTTGCTACTAAAATCAGCTGTGGTCAAATCGGCTTTTGTTGGTTTGAGGAGGTGTGAGATGAGAAATGGAGGACTATTGCAGGATGAGGTTCTGGATTTCAGTGCAAGATGGAAATACTAGACAACGATGTTAACTAATCGGAGCGGACACACAGACAAAACAAGCTCTCTGCACTCGTTACATGCATTAGATGTTGTGACTGACAGGAGAGAAGTTGAGTGCGTTTTAGAGAGTCAGAGTGAGCGCTTTGTGTTACTAATACCAGTTTCTTCCACTGGCGCTCATCCCAGAGTCTCAAGATCTCAGATGGTATCACTGGTGACAACAGGACAGTCGTCCGCTGGGTGGACGTTAATCACAATAATACAGGGCAGCCTAATCACGACTCACTGATCAAGCGCTAAATGACATGCCTGCCGTACCCACTGTAACCAGCACAGGGATTCAAACACCAAGTCTAGCCCTATTTCGGAGGGGGGGGGGGGGGGGGGGGGCAGTGGTTATGAGGCTGGTGCACAGCCATCCAGACAATAATTACTCGATGACTGTGGTCACATTAGGGATCAGTCAAAGCAGATTAATTTCGACTGATAGCATTGGTCCCTCCTAAATGCAGATTTTCTTAATAAGAGTGAAATTGTGTCGCTGAGAGGGCGAGGGACTCTGAGCTTTGCTATATGGGGAACTCCAATTACTTATGTAGGGAGACAATGTCTTCTTTGCATGAATGAGACAGCGCTGAATGTCGGCGCAAAATTAGCGCGCAAATGTGTTTTTTAAGTAGCACCGGTCTGATGTGTGTGTTTGTATGCGTAGACTGTATGCACAAGCACAGACAAGGCAGTGTGCGTGCGTGCGTGTGTGTGTGCGTGTGTGTGTGTGTGTGTGTGTGTGTGTGTGTGTGTGTGTGTGTGTGTGTGTGTGTGTGTGTGTGTGTGTGTGTGTGTGGCACCGGTAGGCCTTTCACTAAATACCCAGAGACCCCGAGAATTACCCAGAGCAGAGAGGACAGCATCTGTTTGTGTGCTTGTGCCGAGCAAACAAGGCAATTTAGAGAACACCAAGGGAGCAGCTAATAAACACAACCTTATTCCCCCTTCCTCCTACACCTGGCTCTGAATAATGCAGCGCTACAGTACGGACGCCTGTCTGTCTCTGTGTGATTGTGTGTGTGATGCAATGCCAAAGCCTGGTTCACCTGACGAGGAGGGTATATTTCTTTGCACGTGTGTCGTATGTGTGCATGAGCGATTGTGTGCCATGCGAGTTTAACCATTCATCATTCTACAGTGAGAGGCATGCCAGGGCTGCTGGGAAATGGCAGGTCTGTGTCCCATCATGCCCTGGCGTCTTTGTCTGTATTGCTATAACTGTGCCAAAATGTCTGCCCTGGATACCTGGCACAGAAACAGCACTTTACTGTACACAAAGGTGGGTCCCTCACATACACTGAAACAACTGAAATGTTGACTTTAATTCAATGTATTATGTCAACAGCTTTCACAAAACTGTATTAGGTTGGTTGGAAGCAATAATATACAGGTTTAAATATACAATGTTAAACTTAATAATATTGCTTTCCACCTACCACCGTTATGTGAAATCTGTTGACATAGTACATTTAATTAAAGTCAACATTTCAGTGTATATGCTATCACAATGGCCTAATAGCATTCCTCCCTTTCTTCTTTTACACGCATGGATGCTGGAATCAGTGTTTTAAGATATTACATTCATCCATAAATAGATTTTTGATTTTATAATCCCAAAAAATAAGATTCTCTGCCCTGCAACTGCCACGTTAAACATGCTCTAATGAGACCTGCAGCTTCGCTCATAGCCGCCACGGACTCTGATATGTAGCCAAAGTGACACCCAGAGAAACCCGGCACCAGACCAGACACAAAATGGCCGTCCAGTGCCAAACCCCGCCTTGGCTTTCACTTCGTATCACGCCACAGGACCTGGCTGGGGACTGAACGCTTTACAGGGCATTTAGAGAAAAACCTCACAGCCCACCGTCTACATCTGTCACTAGCAGGTACAACAACGTTCTCATGTCCTCCCATAGCCTTGAAAACCCCCACTAATATTACTATAATTTGTGTTTTTAGATGTCATTTCCATTAAAAGTGCAGTCAAATCGACTCCAGTTTGCCCTTCACCATCTCCTCTCCTATCTTCTCACATACCTGGCAGGCTCAGACACAAAAGTCCATGTTCTATCAGCCTTTGAGTCTTCCAGCCAAGACCATCCTGGAATAAAAGAGTGGGAGAAAATAAGTGCAAAAGGGGAGATTATTCTGAGTTATTACATTGATTAGATTTCCAGAATGCTAATTAAAAGATGTTAGGACATGGGCCCAGCCAAGGATCAGTGGGTGCTAATGAGGACCAATAGGCCTGTGTAATCTGCGCTGTAATGAGAGTGGTTTAAATGTTAAGTTTGCGGGGAGAAGAATAAGGAGGTGGATGAACGGATAAAGCTTAGTTAGAGTGGCAATCCTGGAAAACCAATCCGATACTGCCATTAAAGCCAGTAATGGTGAGGCTTCACACCCTCAGCGAAAAGACAGAAATAAAAATGAAATGAGTGGAAATCAGAGGGGAATTCAATTATACTAAAGAGGTTTTGCACAATAAAAACATTTTATTATTAGCCAATTAACAGGATGGTTTAATGGCTGAAGGTCACATACCCCCTTGTCTTGTCTTACTTTAAGGTCTTTGTAAAGTTACAGGGCCGTACCTTTTAATGGGGAGCCCAGTGAGCCCACCCTGCTGCTCTTTCTCTCGCTGCTCCCTCAGGATTGATCAATTAAACACTTTCCTTGTTCCATAAAAAAGGGTGAAAATGTGCACAAATAGATTTCAAATGCACAGCATGTTAAGATATTTTCTATCAACATGCTCCGACTTTAGATACCAAATACTTGGGTCGGATTTGTGTCATTACTGTGTAAGAAATAAGTAAAAAAAGCCCCTTGTGACTAACTGCCTCTTTTCTCAAATGTAGACGCCACAACTCAAAAGATATTCATTTGATCATAATAAAAAGCAAATCATACAATCCTCACAAATGCAGGTTAATGTTCTGTCAATAAAGTAATCAAACAAAAGCAGGATTGACAGTAAACATGGGTGAAAGTGAATCAATCGGCAGCTTCAGAAAGGTCTTTACTTATTCAGTGCATGGTCGTTATTAGTGAATGAGTCTTAGTGACAGGTGCACCCCACTCATTTACAAATTAGAGCATATCACTATAATCAGCCTGCTAATCTATCACCAATAATGAGCTGTGTTGAGAGCAGGCTGGTGAATACTCGAGGAGAATCACGCTAATGGCTCTCGCTGTTTACGGCTGCTGGTGTTCAAACAAACATGATCTTATCTTGTGCATCCTCACGCTGATATTGAGAAGTCCCTAAAGTGCTTTTAAAGGGGCGCTATTCGGCTTATTTTGAGGTTCATATTAGTATTTAGTGTCTCTACTGGGACATGTCTTCAAAAAGCTTTTTATTTTTCTCATACTGCCTGTGATGCAGCACCTCTTTTCACACTCTGTCTGAAACCAGAGCCCAGTCTGCTCTGATTGGTTAGCTGGCTGGCTCTGTTGTGATTGGTCAACCTGCTTAGCGATGCCCCGCCCCTTAGCCTATCACGTATAATGTGTTGGAGCGCTAGCCAATAGAAGTGCGAGTTAGGGCTGCTCGATTATGGCAAAAATCATAATTTCGATTATTTGGGTCAATAATTGATATCACGATATTGTTAAAAACGATTATCCATTTACTCTGAAAACATCCATTTATTTAAAAAAAAAATTGAACAGTATGTTTTTAACAGTTGATTACCCTGAACATTGAGTATAATTCAACTGAAAAACCGATAAAAAATGTTTAAAATAAATAAATAATTGCTTTATTTCAATTATGTTGTTTTCATAATCGTTGCAAGCCAAAATCGTAATTGCGATTAAAATACGATTAATTGAGCAGCCCTAGTGCGAGTGTTACTTAGTGATGTTTTCCAAAAGTAAACAAAAGGAGTCCAACGGAGGCTTTGCAGACCATTTACATTCACAAAAATCTATACAACAACACACTACAGGAAGGGAAACAACACCAAAAAGCAAAATAGAGCTCCTTTATTAAAGGCATTGCAATAAACATATGCCATTAATAATAAAGTTTAGTTTTTGATTGTCATGGTTAGAGCTTCAATCAACGTTATTTACAGCCGATGACATGTAGCATCACGAAGCACCAGGTATGAGTGTTGTGTGTTTAACCGAGCTTAGGGCCGAACATCCACCAGGCGTTATGGTGCAGAAAAAAAAGGAGGCTGAAATTACAGCGGGGGTATGACAATGCTGATAGGCTATAAAACCATGTCATATAATGCCCCTCTAAACCCCCCCTTAGCGTGGGGCTGGGGTCTCCTCACCATTAAGCCAATTCATCTCCTGTTCAGAGAAGGCCGTGAGACAGATCACTCTCTTTAGGAGGTGGTTACTATTCTCATGATCAAGGTTTTCTGCCAAGGAAGTGAGCGCTGAGGCCATCTAAACAATGGATTTAGAGAGCGGCTCAAAACAAAATGGCTCTTTATTGAAATGGTGAAAAGCCAGGGGAATAATATCCCAAATTAAGATGGGAAAACAATGATGTAGAAATAATGTAAGATTTTGTCTGCCACTTGAAGCCAGTTGTTTGATATGTCACTTTTCTAACGACCTCCCGAGAGCGGACCCCTTGATTTGCATTTTTGGTCCCTGCTCTTGTAATGGAAAAAGGTACAGCGGGGCATATTTCACTGGAACTGTCAAACCCACTCACGCCCCTCCGCAAACCACTCAGGAACTTCATTCCATCGCCGCCCGTTCTCACGGCCGCGCTATGAAATTGACTATGACAAAATTAGCAAACCTAGACTGTTTGGACACATTCCCAATATAGTGGGTTTCAATTTTTTTCTAAATGCAATCAAGCCCTGGAACATCAAACATGAAGTCTCCTTGAGAAGTTGTTCAGTCTCTTTGGGGCCATATCCACAGCGGCTAAAGATGTATGTAATCGCGAGCTTGTTAGGGAGATTTCTCAGACCTATTGACAGTGACTTGCACGCCGGTTTGTCAGAGCTGACATCTGGGAAGCACAGTTCTGCTGCACCACCATGCAAAAGCAATTAGAGATCTATATTCCCAGACAGGTCCGGACTTTGGTCTACGGTGGAGGGATACATGCGGTCGTTATTAACATGACATGCGTGTCCCTAACACCGTCTACGAATGACAATCAGAGGGTCATCATGGAAAAGGGGGGCAGCAATCAGTTAAATCACGCTCTGCGGACTGGACTGTGTTGACAAGTCGGGACATCAGGATGTGTTTTCCGAGTGAACTGTTCAAGGAAGATGTAGATAACGTCACATGGGAGTAAGAGAGTAACTGGAGTAACACCAGTCAGAGGATGTTACGGCTACTGTAAGCTAGCGGAGCGGGATGGTTAATTAGAAATGTCTCAGTTTCAGTTGGACACGCTCTGCTCAAACGCACATCACTTCACTTCAGCATTAAATGAATCTCTACTGGCTAAAGTAATTAGTCCAGTCTATTAATTACTACAATCACCCATTATCATGTTGGCCTTCATTTGAACATGTTTCATGGATGTAACGAGCATGTACGTAGCAACGCTGTTTCTAGGGGATATTCTCTGTCTGGGTGCTAATTATTTTTGTAATTAAAAGGATACGTCTATACATCTTATCATCAGTAAATCCCGTGAAATAAAAAAGACAGAAGCCAACAATTTGTATGTCTTGCTATACTTTAAAATGTCACTAAGCCTTAAGGTTGTTTGTTTCTCCAGTAGACGCCATTATTAAAACGAGTCAGAAATACTTCTAATATTAATCAGACAAGAGGTCATTTAGCTGTGCATTACTGTACTGTATGTGCACTATATTTCCCACAGCAGGAGATTGTATATTGGATTAAAATAAACTACAAAGGTTATCCTAATGAAGGGATATGTCACCTAGGCATTGATGTGGCTCACTAATGAGTTTTTGACAACAATTGAGATGGCAATATCAGGCTTTAACTACACAGACAATGTCGGTATTTTTGCAAGATTTGTTAATCAAACATAAAAATAAGACATACCTGCCTTATGCTTTCAGATAGTGTCTAAAATAAGAGATTACAACGAAAATATAAGGCAGGTATTTGGCCCAATATATGAGAAGAATCAGCCATAACATGTCTGTTTGAATTGTAAAAGCAGTGATCCTTATATGTCGTCCCTCTGTGAGCGGGGATGAAATGCGGATGGGGTCTGAGGAGATGGAGGTGGAGTGTGGTAAACAAGGCGGCCCTGCTCCCCAGCTGTGAAGGTGACACAGGGACGCTACACGCAGAACAAGCTCTTTTGATTAATCACAGGATATTTACTAGCTCAGATCTAATCAAGGACTGCAGGATCACAGGCTACATCATACACGGCCCAGGAATTTACAGAGCAGAGTTAACCTGTCACCTGCCACGGTACTCTTCCTTACATCTATAAACAGAGTGTGTGTTTGTGTGTGTGTGTGTTGGCCAGCAGATACACACCACAGGCAAGCGAAAACAGCTCCAGAAGTGATTGTTTTATTTCCGCTGAAACAATATAACCTGCAGTCAGATACTTAACAGATGTCGTTTGATATAAAACCTTATGGCGGAGGGGAGAAAGAGCCATTTATCTCAAGGTGGTCGCGGTAATGGGATACAAGAACGTGAGGCGTTTTCTCACAAAGTAAACTACGGCAGAGTGTGCGGATGCCCAGCCTGTAGCAGAGGGAGAGTCATTGCCTCTGTAGGACATATAGCTGAGGAATAAAGCAAGATAATAAGAACCAAGCAAGTGTGATCTCTGATGGCCTATAATACGACTTTTATAACACATCAGAAGAATGTTAGTTTTAAGAGAGCCCAGCTGGCAATTTGAGAACAAATGGAAACTGGATGAATTTTATAATTACGTCTTTCAAAGCAGCATTTTTATGTCTCTGTGTGCAGTTTGAAGGTTAGTTTAGCTGTTCGAATATGTCTGGAGGGATCAGATAGCACTTTTAATAAATTCAGATAAATACACTGCAAGGTTTGAGGAAAAAAAGGTAAAATCCAACCCAATTACAACCCAACCGTGACTTAAAGGGACCATTAGGCTCATTTTCAGGTTTCATATTTGTATACTGTGGGAGAGAAACTCCTTCTGTAAGGGAACTTTGGGATTTTAGCCTTTGCAGACCATTTACGTGCACACAAACCTACATAACACACTAGAGCAGCGGTTCCCAACCTGTTTAAAGACACAAACATGGACATAAGAAGAACATATAGGAGATGACATTCCCATCTCAAACAACAACTAAACAAAAACAGAAGAAATAAAGATACAGTCAGTAGGATCACTTCAACATTTCACAAACAAAAATAGGTTGACAACCAAAAAACACAACATGGCATATGTATTGTTCCTTTAATCCCACTCATCGTTAGAGCTCATTATTTCCCGTTTCATGGCGTGTTGAGCCACCCTTTGATTTTTTGTGGCAATCATTTTTTTCAAAAGAATATTTTTAATCTACTCTTCAAACACCTTCAATTAAGATTACTCCTTGATTGACTTTTAAAAATGTGTAGTTTAGCCAGAAGAATCGTTGTATTTATTAACTGTGTGCGGTCTTCATCTAAAAGCCCAAATAAAATATTAAAGGGTGTAAATGTAAATGCAATATTTGCCGCCAAATAATTTGCAAAACATTCTGATTTGTGTGGAAACATTTTCATTGTTAAGATTTCTTTTTCCTTTTAACCTCTTTTCCTTTCTCTTTCTCGATCCTCCTTAGCAACGGTCATTACAGTCCTTGATCACAACGGTCTTTACAATGTGTCACATGTTCTGAATTGAACGATCAGAACTTTATTTAGCCTCCGTAGTTCATTGTTTATGGTTGAATGTGTTAAGCCCTGAGCCTGTTTTTCAGGTCTCAGGCTCGAAATTGACATTCCCAGAACAAATGACTATATATCTTCACTTCTAAAAAGGGTTAAATTAATAATCTTTTTTCTCAAAGCAATGATAAACCTGTGAGTTGGATGTAGAAAAGTCAGAATCAATATAGATTATTTTAATTTTAAAGTAAATTCAGATTGAAAATAGTAAATAAATGTAAATTATTGTGTCCGTCCAAAAAAAAAACATTACTTATAGTGAAAACCACCCTTGAATGATGGGATAGTAGACTAAAAGCTTTAGGAATCCAAACTATAACATATAATAAGTACCCTGTATCAAGATTGATGCAAAACAAGTGAAATTTGACCTTTTAGAGAGGTTTAGCACAAAAAAAACAATTCTGGGGTCATTTGGGTGGATTTTCCATATCTCTGGCCCCCTCGGTCGATTTTGATGATTGACATCTCTTTTTAACCGTTAGAGCCAATAGAATCGAGGGGAAGTTCCTAAAATCCATCTAAATATTACCCATTGGTGAATGAGTGATGCGTAGCCAGAATGCCCAAAACCGGAAGCTGTCATACACTCTGGTAGCTATCAGCTATATATGAAAACTCTGTTATTGACATAAATATGACGATGGATTATCAGTAATCATTTCAGACACATTGGATTAACCTATGGATTAACCTTTAGCAGCATTTTTATCGTTTTAATGCCATTGAACACAACTTTTGATCAGAACAACAGCCAAGGTAAGACAATGTCCCGTTTTTGCTCCGTAAAGCTCCGTGTTGTGATGTCTGTGTTTGCTTCCCCTGCCGTTTTGATCACACAATGATGACACTAATACCTGTAGAATCTGTGCAATCTCAGTTTGCTAATCCATATCTTGTTTGTGCAGATCCGATAAGTAATAAGAGTATTTTACTGTGAGTTCTGTGCTAAGTATGTTAGCATTTTTTCGCTCAGGGCTCATTTAGACGCTTCTTGTGAGACTTGTGTTTTGATTCGGTAAAAATGGTTCATATCGTCAGTTAGCTGAGTTTCTTCCCGTTAAGTGGGTATGACACATTCATAGGTTTTTAAATGTTAAGAAGCCCTGAGACACAGTTTCACTGCGGGCGGGGGGCCTCCGGGTTGAACAGGTTAAGTGGGCCCCGAGTTGGAAAAGGTTGGGAACCGCTGCACTAGAGGAAAGGGAAAACCCCAAATAAGCATAATACGGTTCCATTAAGTGATGTATAGGATGTGTATAGGAGTATAGGATTCCTGTTCAATTAGCTGTCGCCAACATATACTCATTCAAATACATATTTATATGTAAGAAGCATTTGCCTGAAACTGCATGAAATCGGTAAAGACATAACCTTTAGTGTGGCCGGTGCGCTGTCTTTCATTGTTAGTACGTCTACAGGAACTAACAGAGTGTTTATGAAAGGCTCGTGATAAAGTGTGGCTATTTTGTCGCCTGGTAAAATGTCACTCCACAGGGGTTTTTATCTAATATCAAACAGGTTTAAAGAAAAACCGTGACAACCACTGACGCATATCAGGACGGTGAAAGGACAAAACAGGAGGCCTGTATGAGAATTTATAGTTCCATGCTTCCCTGATTGTTTAAAATAGCTTTTGTCCCTCATCCATACAAATGTAATGAAGCCCTCAGCAGCAATTTGAGATAAAACACTTTTGTTTGTGTTGAATCACAAGTGATCTGTGGTGTTTAAGCAATTGATCACTTAGCGCTATTGAGCCGGATCTCTGCCACATGAGGCCTGGACAAATAGTTAGTCTATTAGATGAGAGCGTTTTTGTCACAGTCCCCATCTCCCGGATATTTCCTCGGAGTGACGAGTCGCATTAGACGCCAGGAGGAAGAGTAATTTCTGTGTCACATCCCTTTAGCCCGACCTCACTGACAGTCGCCAAGAAGAGGGCGTTCTCACTAAAAATTAATCACATTTGCCTTTTTAATGGCGTCCCTCGACCCTCTGCCAAGAATTCACAATCGTCTTCCTGCTTTTGTGTCTTCAGCTCGAGTGATTTCAAGGAGTGTATCAATACTTACATCACCCTCTGGCCCTCGCTGCTCAGTGTTGACACTGCAGCTCTCGCAGCCAGGCCTCATGGCAGAAGGCCATCCACTTTTTACATAAGCAGACAGAGATATGCAGCTGTGGATTCACGGCATATACATCATGGTTTTAGTTCAACCAAACAAGTGCATTTTGCTGTTGGGGCACTCTAGTGAGGAACAATCAGGCATTTGAGAAAAACATCGCTGTCGGTCGATGATATTTTCACTGTGTACAAACTACAATAAAGACACAATACAATATACTGTACAGCAGGGGGGTCAAACTCAATTTCATCGCGGGCCACATTAGAATTATGGTTGCCGGTGGTAACTTTAAGATCATATAAATATACATAATAAATATAAAATAATGTATTATTTTACAATATTTCCTCTGCATTGGATTATTGTTGGATAGATAATAATATTACAAATAATAATACAGAATATAATAATAATACTATTGCACGTCTGTCCGTCCTGGGAGAGGGATCCCTCCTCTGTTGCTCTCCCTGAGGTTTCTCCCATGTTCCCCTTTAAGCTGTGGGTTTTCTCTGGAAGTGTTTCCTTGTACGATGTGAGGGTCTAAGGACAGAGGGTCTAAGGACAGAGGGTCTAAGGACAGAGGGTCTAAGGACAGAGGGTGTCGTATTGCCATACTGATATTCTGTCCACTGAGACAAATGTAACATTTGTGATATTGGGCTATATAAATAAACATTGATTGATTGATNTTCATTGCGCATGTCACACAATGAGATGCATTGTGGGACATGTAGTTTATGGGCAACGTTCTCCTGTAAAGCGGCACGTAACATTAAAATAATTATTATATTCTTTGCAAGCTCTTGTGGGCCACATAAAATCAAGTGGCGGGCCGGATTTGGCCCCCAGGCTTTGAGTTTGACACCCCTGCTGTACAGCATGAGCAATAACAATAACATATATAGAGTATGTGTTTTCTTTAACAAATTATTATTATATACTTATTTTCTACCACGGATGTGTACTTTTTAGATTTTATTATTATAAACATTTGCTTGCCTCTTAATTTTCCTTTTGCCTTTTGCTTCACTGTACCTTTGTTTTTCTTAATTTCACCACACTGGATGTATAAAAGATTTGATTCTGATTACATACATTTGAACAGTTTCTTTTTGTCCCAGTGCTAGCTATCCCTTTTCATATCTTTTTGTGTATAAGATCATCAAGCGCAAAAATGGAATCTAGTATAAAATGTGCATTATTGTGATTGTTTTATCATTTGCCATGTATTCAATTAATTGGATATGAAAAATCAAACTGGTTATTTGATCCATCTACAGTTGATTTTCTTCAAAGGATTTACTATATCACGATTAGGACTGTAACAGATTGTGAATTGTTGCTGAACCGTCACAGTACGGGTGTCACGGTCTGTTGCACACAGAATACACGGTATGTAGATTCAATAACATGTTTGTAAAGATTTCATTTCTAAAGTTGTAATTAAAGATACAAGTGTGGGTTATAATAGGTAAGTTCAACTACGTTATTTCACTTAATATGTATTTAATTTAAAACTAATTAGACTTAGGGATACAATAAGGATGATTCATTTGATGAGAGGACCTTGAGTTGTCTCAGTGGAGCCTCATCCTCTCAGCAAAGACAGAAACGGTTCCATCAAATATTCAGACAGATTCCTTGCGAGTGAGAAGCTGTGTAAAAATGACTGGGAAACAAAACACTTGTGGTAAAACAATGTTCTGAGGACATTCTGTCAGATTCCTCTCTTTTTTACAGATTTCCTGACTGAGCTGCTGTGGCGTAAATGCTTTAAAACACTTTGACATAACATGCTGCGTCCGGAGACCCACTGCTCCTGAATAATGGATCCACACTATGTTCCAAACAGCTGTCTTCTCTCTATTACTTTTTAAAAAGTGTTCTGGTCTCATCTGTCAAGCCTTTCTTCTGAAACTTTAAAACTATTCCACCTGGCTCTCATCACGACAGCAAGTGACCAATCAGGGGCGCTTTAACTAGCGACAAAGCACAACGATTGGCCATTAAGCAGATACAAAGTCACCACTTCTTGCTGCCCCCCGCTCTTCATATTTAATTCAGAGGTTGGGTATTTCTTTAAGATTGCAACATCTGTTTGCTCCCAGTGCCAGCTCCCTCTGTCAGCCACCCTCTGTTCAATAATTCCTGTCCTGACCCATAAGAGCCCTGACATCACAGCGCCGGCTGCTCAAACTTCAGCGCGAGCAGACACAAAGGGACAGGTGCTACCAAACCATCGGGCGAACAAAACCTGCTTCACCTCGATCTTCTGTTGTTGTTGGGATAAACCACGTGTAAGGGAAACTTCTGCAGCGATGGAGAGTCAGGACTCGAGGAGAGTTGGAGCTTTGATGTCAAACACTGGTGGTTTATTGCGAGTATCGGCCGGAGAATTTCACATCACAAGTCACAGCAGCCAGAGGTTCTGACTGCACGGGTGGGTTGCCACATCAATTCTGACCAGCCTCTCTCTCGATAGACCTTTTTAACTAGTTGACAGAGAGTTAATCAACATATCGGGGGAGATAACGTGAACATCTGGGAACACTGGAGATAGCCCTAACATCTGGATTATGAGAACAAACTGAACTGTATTCAAATAAGTAAAAAAAAAAAGATATTTAGTGGTTACAGAATTGTACAAACGTATAGTTTGAATTAAAGATTGAGGAAAGGCATGGTCCGAGCAGGGGCGGCAAAGAGGAAAGTATTTATAACTTCTTATGTGATAAATACTGTGAATAAATATATATATTTTAAAGTGTATTTTAAAAAAAAATTGATTTAATTGTACTTATTTTAATTTAATTATTAATAGTATTTTATCTTATTATTATTATGAAATGGAACAACTCTCACAAAAACCCAATTTCCCTCGGGATAACTGAAGTATTGTAATTCTGATTTAAGCTAACGTTAATCAAGCAGGAGGAAAAAGTGGAGTTGAAGGGGACATTTTTTTGCATTGTCTAAACACATTAAACAGATATCTTGTGCACGAGTGAGCATTAACAACAGCAGGACAGAGTGAGATAAAAATAAACTACAGTGTGTTCATCGTAATGAAGGAACATGTCATCCAGTGCAGCAACAGACAAAAGGGAAGCTATGATATTGATAATATTAAAGACATAATTTTTTTTAGAACGCTATTTACGCAATAGGGGATTTTAAATTTGATCATGATTAGGATGTTTTTGTATTATTTAGGCAACTTCTATCTCGACCATGAGCTATCGTATTGACTGTGGCAGGGGAACTAACATCAGATGTACATCTTGTCAACATTTGGATGATCAAAGCATTTGTCTGGTTTTCTCAGCGTGATCCTCGTTGTCAGAGACACTGAAGGTGGCGGGGTCTATAAACAGATGCTACCCACTGACCTTAGAGGACGTGGTGGAGGGGCCAGATGTTTGGACGACTTCCCAACCTTGGGACCAGCTGACGTGGCAGTGATGGAGACAGGGACTGGCAGAAGAAACTGATCTAGTGGCATCAAAGGTTTCCATTTTTTCCCACTTTTTTTCTGCTTCGGTCTTAACCCCCCAAACTGGGCAGTCCTGGAAGGCAGGGAAAGATGGAGGACAGGCGATGAGAAATATGTAAACAAAGAAGAGACAGAGGGAGGGAGGGAGGGAGGACTGGTCAGTGGTGCTGACGGTTGTCACAGATGTTGAGTTCAGCACAAAACTCTGCCAGAAGCCATCATGTCAGAGCTAAGTTAGCCGAATGAACAAGAACAACTCCAGGCCCTGCCACTTTCAATCTCGCTCACAATTCAACAGCTGTTTCTTGAACGAATGCAGATGCAAAATAATGATAATAATGCCTACTTACAGCTCCTGCTTAGGAGTAAACAATCCTTCTTGACCACACCCTGCACGCATTGGCGTTTCATTAGCTCTGCATTGCTGTAGCTTCAATTTTAGGGGCAGCATGTTGTGGGTAGGCATTGAGGGAATTAAAACATTTGAGATTCATTGTTGTGCTCCAACAGCTTTGTAGAAAGATATATATGCAACTTGAAGCATTTCATCTTTAATTAGTTATTGTTTTCCTTTCAAATAACATAACCAACGCCTTCCTGTAGTTGTCAGAAACAGCTAAAGCATCATTGTACATCTGCAGTGTTGCTTCAACATCATTTCTCTTCAAATCATCGCCTGCGCTTGTCTATTCTGGCATCGGAAATTCTTAACATTTTGACTGGGTGCATCTTGGCTCCAAGCATCTTCACTCAGCTCAGAGAATGTCTTTGTGCCAAGGCCACAGCCTGTGGCGCTTTTCCTAGTGACAGATGAGCATGTCAACATGTTTGTGTGTGTGTGTGCGTGCGTGTGTGTGTGTGTGTGTGCTGGAACAATAGGCCTTGTAAGCTGTGAACTGTGCTATTACAGACAGAAGTGCCAGGTTATCCTGTAACCGATACACGACAAATTGATCAGACATACAACGCAGTAAATATTAACACTAAATAAAACCAAATGCACACGGACATGTTTAATGTGGCAACTTCAGAAACATCAAGCTTTTTTTCTGACTTTGGTGCACAGTGCTCGGCCTCACACAGATGGACAGATGACGCTCACTTATTACTTGCTGATATGTAAACATTCAGCAATGTGTGCTTCATATGACACATTCATTAGAAAACACACAAGTGAGAATATCCTACATGAAATGGGGAGCAGCACCATCTCAGAGCTGCGACATGTGGATCTAAATCAGTCCGTCCTGTCTCCAGGCCTGTTGGCAAAGGGCAGCTCAGCTGTAGCGGGCAGATTGTGTGAACAGCGGACTACGAACATCTCTCCACAGGCCATACCAAGGTGTCTAATCCAGGAAACACTGTGAACACACACCCCGTGGGCTCCCACAATGCACCACAAAGCCTACATCCCGGTACGCAATGCAACAAATCTTCCATCTTAACAAGACGGTCTGTCTGTTGTTCAGTCGTTAACCACACAATTCTTTAAATAAGATAAGACTGCATTTATCCCGAAGGAAATTGTTGTGCCAGAGTTACAACTAATACTAACTAATACTACTAATAATAACTTGTTTCGTATGCACAGGTTGTTTCAAGACCTTTTGATGGCAAGTTGGGAGAATTAAATGTTAAGATAAGGAGCAAAAAAACCTTCATATTAATATTAACACGAAATTAACACAAGATAAAACGTATTGGTCCGATATGGCTATGTTAAATATTATTATTATTATTACCAAATAACATCTAAAGTTAATTAATTTGCACAATCCAACACAAGCAATTACTGATGATATGTTTACATGTTTTCTTTTTTAGAAGATGATCGTGAGGTGTACGATTGAGATTTACATTTTGTGGAGATTTACATTTTGTTCCTTAAATCGATTGTGTTAAATCTATAGATATTTTTCATTTACACATTTCTGTTCTTTACCTGAATAAATATTGCCCGCTCGCCTAGCAGTGCGTCTGCTGTCCAGCACCTGTCATATCGGCTGAGCGTCACCCACGTCACAGGGTGTCGCGAAATGACAGCTCCCAATGTCTGCAAAGACAGAGCCTCGGGAGGAAGGAAAAAAAAAAAAACAGGACGGATTGAAATTTCATACTCCCAAGTATATCAAAGTGACTCCTGTCAGCGTTGCATCAAAGCGGAGGAAAAGGAACTGTTCATTTTTACAGCTGAGAGTCGGACTGTGGTGGGGGTTTTCTTTCTGGGGAAACGGGCTGGGAAGGTGAGTAAATGATGTTGGATGACTTACAGGAGAAATGATGACAATGAAAAGCACCTTGTCAGCCATCAACCGTTTGGATTTATGACAGCAGAGTCAAAATAAGGCTGTGACAGAGGGTGAAGTTGAAGGGAGACTTTTGAGACAAAGAATCAGTCATTTTGAGATCTTGCTTCTCTAAGTCCATGTGAACCTCATGTGACAGAGTCTACTGCCGGCAGTGTTGCCTGCATGGTGCAACACAGTGGTAACCTGCGATTGATCTTGCAATCTTTTAGAAAACCAAAATGTGCTTTTACTATTGGGCAGGGACAGTAAACATCTTAACCTGACTAATTCAATTTGAATGTTCTCATGACATACATCGAAGGAGAATTAGAGACGAGAGTGTGTGCACTGCAAATGAAAGAATAAGGAAAGTAAAAGCATGATCAGAGCATGACACAAAACAACATGGACAGTCACCATGGGGCAAGCCTTTTTAACCTAAGCAGTCTGGATAAGCAAGTGTGTGATTTTGTTTCACACAGGCCTACTGTATAGTGCTACAAGATACAGAGATTGTGCAGTGATGACAAACATTGCAGGCTTAGGGCTAAAAGAATCCAAGGCAACCAAAAATCTGTTTTTGTCCCAGGGCCAAACCCTGCACTGCGGGCCACTTTTCATTTCAGCACTAGCTGGTGTAACGCAACCAGCCATGCATTAGCATTGGCCCTGCAGTTAGATCAGGCTCTTAGGATCCTGTCACCAGAACTTATCATACACTCTCACACACAGAGCAAGACACACACATGGAAACAAGAAAGAGGCAGCCTGTTTGCTGCGTAGATCACTTCCTATCTCAGTTTCCTATTCTCTTTGAGGCACACTAATACTCACTCACACAGGAACAGTAATTCCACATTTTGTCCTGTGCACTCTCCATAGTCTCCCCTGGTCAAACACACGATTCTCTACACAACATAAAAGACTGAATCTGCCCGTTAAAGCAGCCGTCTCCCTCACCACTTAGAGGGGGGGCCCGAGCTAGCATACAAAGTTCAACAACTGTGAAGAAGGAACTATTAAAGAGGACACACAAAGCAGTGACCTTGACTGACAAGTGCTCTTCATTCTGGCCATAAACAGCAGTGGGGCCTGATAAGTGTTCATCGGTGCGGGGAGTAATGACCTTTCCGTCAGCAGCGGTTGGGCTGTGTGAGGTAGTATCCATGGAACATACATAATGTACAGCAATAATACCAGCACGCTCACAGCCTAATGTATTATCATTATTCTTTGGGACCAGGGCTCCCCCCCCCCTCCTCTAAGCCTGTAGTGTGCCTCAGCACAGCGGGTAAATGCCTCCTGGACACGATAATTTCATTCTAATCTTTGTTCCATATTATAGTTTTCATGGTCAGAAAAAATACACCAGGAAGCAACATCACGTTTCTATCAAAGGCTAAACAGAGAACAGGCCATAACGGCAGGTTTTATGTGAGTGTATAACCCCCCGTTCTTAGTGCACCACTCAATTTATGATAAGAACGGAGAACGCTGTAAATTTACGTGTGATGGCCCATCTCAAACAACATCATTACGGGCCAAACCAGCGCCTCCTAGACAGCTTTATTAATACAAGACACTATGAAAAAGCGTATTAGGATATTCAACATTCAAATATTTAATCTTCTGACTACAGATTTTTTTAAAAGTTTGTGAAAAGAAACCGTAAACAAATTCAATTGAATGGTGATTGAACGGAGAGCTCCCATAGACCACGTCTGTTGTAATGCATACCACATGAATCACTAGCTACAAGCTCATTGTGCATGAATGAGATAATATAACAGAGGAGGGGCGGGGGGGTTTAAACACAGCCTTCAGTATTGGACTCACTTCTGACTCAGAGATAAATGGACACTAGTTTGTTTAGCATATCTGTCTTCAAGGCCCATCAGTCAAGAGTAAGATGAAAGTGATCAAGTCCAATATAATCACAATGCTTGATAAAATCTGTTATTTTTTCAGAGTTAGCTTTTAGCAGAAATCTCAATGTAATACACAGAACTAAAAATGTGAATCTACAAAAAAAGATAACATCCCAAAATACTATCTAGTAAAAGCTAATTCAGTCTGGAACGTGTACTGCTTGTGCTGCAACAGTTATCATGTAACACCATTAATTAACAGGCATTTGTGAGGCCTCCCACACACATACTGCATCAAACTCGCAGCCAAACTCGTTCTGCTCTGCGGAAACAAGAATACGCTGTGCTTCTTCACAGTCCTGCATATCATATTTGGGGATATTTAAATACATTCCATTAAGAATACATCAGAAGTAGTAGTGGAGAAGTGTTGATTTGCTTCTCAGACACTGAAATAAAATATTCAGCTCATTCTGGTGTGTTTTGTTAATTATTTTCCCGGATTAATTCTATTTTCGGTTATTTAGACCTAATCTGAGTGTTGTAAATATTGCGTGCATCTCCCAGGTATCCCTACAGAGAAGCAGAGAAAAAAAAATGAAGGATGCCTCGGAAGCTTGAAGACAGTAATCTCCCCTGTGGAGGTCAAATCTAACATGGCAGGTTAGTGTGTGTGGAGATTGACAGCCTGGAGAAATAGTGCTGCCAGGCAGCCGCAACGCACAGTGACAGTAAACACCTCCCAGGAAAAAGGCTGGTTACCAAGCCTTACAGAGCGACTGTCAGAGGGCGCCAGGCGTCAGAGCGCCGGCCGACTCCGACTGACACACTCTGTCAAGCTATCTCTATCATATCCAAGCCATCTTAATAATGTGAACATCAAACCCATCCAGGAAGTATGCACAGCCGGCCTGTATGCATCTCCATCAGAAACATCCTTGTTTATAGTTCCTTCACAAAAATCCAACACTTCCCAATGATCTTTTAGGGGATTGTTGTATACGATCATGACATCCTGAGCTTTTGTGGACCTTATATTTAAGTTTGTGGACATTTGATGTGGAAGAGTAGGCTTTTCTTAAAGAATAATATTTAATGTTAGTAATTGTAGTAATGTGTTTTTATTACATGTTCAGCACTTTGGCTCGACCAAAAATCGCTTTTAAAGGTGCTATATAAATAAAACTTGATTTGATTTAATGTCAAGCAAAATGTATTGTTTAAAAGGACATGCTTTGTTGTTGAGCTGGAAGAATATCAAAGTGCCCGGATTATCAGTTGTCTAATTTCTTAAGCATATTGTCTTTTTGTATCTTATTAAATGTGGACATTTCCTGGTTTTCTTCGTCATATACGATAGCAAAAATAAATATCTGAATATGACGGACAAAACCACACATTCAAAGATGTTCTTTTATGTGACTTGCTGATTGATGGAGAGCCAAAACCTCAAGAAATCAGTACAGGAAATTGCAGCAATAATAGGAAATATAGTTGTAACTTGTTTCACCATCTCATGTTTGGTCGGTTCTGTACATTTGGTGGTGGGTAATGAATGTGCACTAGATTATCATCAGAAGTCAAGCAGAACAAAATGACTTCCATTAAGAAATGGATGAAAACATAAAGCCATTGCACTTTAATCCATGTTGTTTACTGTCACTGCAGAGACATTGTAATGCAGTACAGCAGAGCACTAATTGCATGAAATATGTTATCTTACAGGCTTGTGCTGTCTGCCTTTCATAAACAAAGGCTGACAGATCATGCCCTCAACCAGTGACCCTGCTGTGAGCATATGCACTAATGCAAGGTCACACTGGAGACTGGCCACATGAGGAGAAAACAGCCATCCAATTTGCCTTGTGAGCCCAACACAGACACAAACCACTGATGTGGTCATCTAGCCCAACGATAAGAGGTCAGTGTGTTAAACGGGGTCCTTTCTTTCATTAAATACTCTAATAAATACCACTTCTATTAAATAAATGATTCCCTTTCATGTCTGCGAGAGGACAAAATGATAGAAGGATATCACCGCCAAAAATCTGTTGTACACTCAATGTCAAGGAGGCTGTGCTGGCTCCCATAATGCTAAGCTGTGTGCAAAAGCAGCGCCTCATTTTCATAATGGCAGGTGGCCATCTTTGAATCAGATCTGCATACAGTACTAGCCATAAACAACAGAGAATGGCACAATAACCAGCATGCCTGGTAACCGACAATTGCATCTGCCTCTAAACATACCATGCTCCCTTGTTAAAAAACACATTAAATAGGAAAGAAAAGGCAGCCAGGGTGTATCATTTAAACCAATCTAGGGCTCTGATTGGTCTGATAATGAGGGTGGGTGTTGATGGGAGCGGGGTATGGAGGTTATGAGGGGGTCGAGCAAGAAAAAGACAGGCAGACAGACAGAAGCACGGACCTATAGCCTGACGACGCTCCCCCTCATCCCCCTGCCTGCCCTTTGTCATGCCCCCTCCTCACCTCCAGAGCTGTCACTGGCTGTCAGAACCAATCACAGGATGCCATTCTGGCGGCCAGCCGTGCATCAGTTTGGACAGGATGACATCAAATTTCTGGTGCTACGTGTCAAGGACCATATGAAAACAGATGTCCTCATTACCGTGCTTTAGGAATACTACATTCTCACCTTTTCACAAATGAGGGGATCGAGAAGTATTACAAGGTTTCAATATTCAGTTTACTTTTGGTGTGGGTTACCAGTCTGAAATGTGTTCATATAATCACTTAGGAAACATACTTTCTATTTATCTTAAACCACATTTTTTATATATATAATTGAAAAATGATTCTCAAAACCAAAATATATATTTACAATTCAACCTATGTTATACTTCATGATTAAATAATAATAAAATATATTTTAAAATAATATTAAAACAAGAAGAAAATATATTTTGCTGTTCTATAATTTCTTGTTAAAATAATAAAATAATCTCTGACAATCAAACTGCCTTGGGTCTTTTTTCCTGCAGTAGATCCAGAGCTGGTTCCTATTGGCTTGGCCAGACCCTAACCACAAGAACAGAACCTGATTTGAAATGTAAACTATCCCCAAACCTAAAGCCAGTGAAAGCCTGGTAACAGTGTGATACAACAGTGACATGTCCATGCCTGGTGTTATGCATGTATGAGGCCCTCTGAGATCCAGCATGACAAAAGTAACTTTATTGAATGGGACAGATCGCTGCTTGTCTGACTGACTTAATCTGTTTGATTGAGCAACGGGACGCCTTCGGCTTCACAAGTCCTTCAAAGGCCGCAGATTCTGCAAGTGTGAAAAAAAGAGGGAGGAAAAAAGAAAAAGAGAAAAATCCTCCCCCCCCACCCACCCACACTACTTCCACTGCAACACACACACATCAGCTTTAAGAGGGTTTATTTATTAGCTTTAAACATCTTAGTCATTGCCCTACCACCCGAGCCTTTTCAGGTCATCAACCTCCAACAAAGACCGCAAGCCTGGAAAATCTGTCAACTGTCAGCGTCATTGATTAGAAGACGGATTCTGGGCAGATGATGAGCCAACCGTTGAAGAGATATAAAAGGCAGAGTTTGAAGAGTGTGTTCCTCACAATAAAGCTGTTCCTCTAGACTCTGAAGCATGCCGCATTACAGAGCCATACATTCATCCTCCACCTTCTTATTATGGGGATCTAACTTTCCACTCCACCCCCTTTTTTCACCATGTCCTCCCAACACAAAGCAAACCTCGGCTATCATTGTGCTTGATCTGAATTTTATTTAGAGCTCCATATGCTTCTCCAGCCTCCCTCTCAAAGCCTGGTGTTGATGCTTGGCCTCTCTTGGCCCGTTAACCATTAAAAGAGGGGGCCATTCTGTCACCACACGGCCTATTGTGGGCCTTTGAGGTGAAGAGACAAAAGTGTGAGATCATGAATGAGTGCTTGGCAGTCTATTGGAGGTTTCTATCCACACAATTGAGCTGCGAATCTGCACCTGATGCAATACAAGGATGGTTTTTGAAAGGGAAAAAGGGGCTTACTTAAGTTTGCTGGAGTGGGCCCAGTACATAAAAAGGGGGATGTCACACTGATTTTCAACATTTCTGCAATGGTCAGAGACCCATAATCATGATGGTTTCTCAACAGAAGTTCCTTACCAGACCTCCTGGCTGCTATGCGCACCCACCCAAGCAGCTACACATGAGTCCACAGAGGATTACCCCCAGAGATACTCCCCACCTCACAGACAGAAGAATTACCCCTCTAATGTCTCTCGGGGCCTCCTCTGAACACACACATTTCCCCCTACACTTTCTCCCCTCGAAGTATCCAAAGCTGCGTCTCTCAGTCTCCAGGTCCCCCCTTAGTGACAATTTGTCCACATCAGAGAGCCGTCATCCCTAACGAGATGTGACTCGTGACACACAGATGGGGAGGGGCCTGGCAGTGGGTGCCTGCCTGCCCCCGGGCTACAGAAAAACGCCGTGCTCAGGCTCCCGTGTGAGAGAACACAACTGCTTCCTGCTAAGCTTTGCTTTACCACCATAAGCTCCACCAGCCCTCAGCCCTCATCACCAGACCATAACAAGGGAATGAGGGGCAATCGGGGCAGTAAAAGAATATGGTATTAAATATATTTCTACACACACAAGTAAAAAGGCTTAACAGTGAAGGAATTCCAACGCTGAGGGATTTTCTCAAATCTGATACAGCTTGCAAAAAAGGGGTTAAAACCCATAAAATAAAATACAAAAACTTCTTTATCTTCTTAGTGACCATCTGTTGGTACTGATCTTACCGAGTTCTATAAAATAATAATAAACTGTGGACCAAAAGGATTATGTTTTGCCACTTCATTAAACCACTCCCAGCACTTTCGTAGACACAATAAGTGTGTGACCAAACAGCAAATCATGTGAAATAAGCTCTGCGTTGGGACACAAAGAGCAGACCCTTTCAGCCCCTCTCCCATTCAGCTGTAAAATCCACAAACTCTTAGGAGCCGTCCGGAAACTTCTGTCAGTCGCTTGGTCATCTTCAAGTTTCCCAAGAATATCCTCAAGAGCTGCCATGCGGCTTAACGACTTCTACAATCAACCTTTATGATAATGTGTTTATATTGTTGACATATGTCGGCCTAGTGTCAGGTGATATAACACACACACACTGCACACCCTCTAACTACCCGGCCCCCCCCCAACACGGGTTGACCCCGCATCCTAAAAATCACAGCCTTTCTGTTCCGGTCAAGTGCATCAGGCAGGCAAATGTATGCAATTAGGTCACGCCGGCCAGTGGGACCCACACAGGGGACAACAGTCAGTATGTTAATAAAAGTGAAATCCCATCAGGTCACAGGCGGGGGAGGGGGGGGGGTCTGAGGGAATCACCTTAATGAATAAGACAAAGGATAAAGGAAGCAGGAGTACACTAGGCATTATAAGAATGAAAATACTGTCCAGTATGCAGGGCTGGTCATGTTTTAAATGGGTAATAACCTGGAGGCCCTCTTTGAATACAGGCCCAACAACAACAACACATTGTTTTCAGTTTATTTTCTTATCACAGGAATTGAATCAGACTCAAAAATGTCTCCAGATTGCGAGGAAACCTGAAAAATCAACATATCTTTACTCCTTTGTTTCCTATATCTGCTCTTGTTCCATGCCTCCTCTCTCCTCAGACCTGCTGCCTCCTCTCTCCTCAGACCTGCTGCCTGCTCTCACCTTCCTCTCCTGGCCCTCTGGCCCTCATCCTTGGCTCCGGCTCCTGACAACCTCACCCACTGAGCTACAGATTGGCCAGCACACAATGCCCCAGATCCTCATTCACCAACACAATGCGCTCACCAGCCGCACACCTTCCCTTCTCTTCCCCTCCACATCCCCTTCTGTCCATTCCCTCATTTTTCTTCACCTCTCATTCATTCTCTATGTTCATGTAATTTCCTAAATCTCTCTCCAAGTCCATCTCTCGCTTCTCTGACTATCTGGCGACTTGGTGGTGACTGGTGGGCCGACAACAGAAACCATCTCCCGCCTTACTCCGGCGCTGGGCGGCCATGAGCGGGACGAGCCAGAGCTCACAAAGCCACCGGCGAGCGAAACAAAGGTTGTGTGCTCCATCATTCAAACCGGGGCCACTCCGACAGCTGCCTCCGCCACGCTCACACTGACAAACGGCCAGAAAAACAGATGGTTTGTGCATTCATGACCAGTTTAGTGGAAGCCCAGGAGTCACCCCCATTCAAGGGGAGGTTTTTTTTGTCAGCTATTCCATAATAAAGCTTTTCAGTCTGGTAGAAAATTAGAAATGCATTTTAAAATTGTCACTTAATTATTGAGGTCATCCCAGCCCCATGGAGGAGAGAGGAGAGCGCCGGGGCTCTGGCTTTGTGACACATGACTGATCTGAGAAGATGGGCTGCCTCATTTCACTTTTTAACTCCTGCCAACACATTAACATACATTTGTCAGTTGCTTTCTGAAAAGCAGATGCATTGAATATTGAACGCCAACTATCCTCCAAGGAGGGAAAGTTCATCATCTCAACATCTGATCAATATTGGCATTCAACTGTATACCTCACTGGAAACAAGTCCAAATATTTGACTACTTATAACTTCATTATGAGATGTATTACATGCAACTGGAATGCATTTGTTCATGCGGTTGCACGTGCTAAACCGCGCTGTTTCGTTGTTGGGACTCTCACACGATGTCAATCAAAAGCGCCACACACATACAGGCACATCTGCACCATCATCGATAGCAGATGAGTGTGTCCAAGCCTCTGAATCTTTTATCACCTCTGCTCTCTCAGACCCATATGGTGCACCGTGTCCCAGAGAAAGAACGCACTTTGCTCTTCTGTCGCTCGCACGTATAGCTCTCAGTCCTTACGTTTAGAGTTACACAATATAGGGTCTGGAAACTGCTGTTGATATGCATTTCAGGAGGAGGTTCAAGAGAAATGTTCATATTTGATAATGTATAAATAAGAAAGTATGAAACGAGACGTATACAGGTATATGAGACTAAGTCAAGCATAGTAATGATGTCTGTCATATCATTAAGGAGCTTAGCGGTTGCTTTGAAGCAGTGAGGCGTGAACCATACTGGGCTTCAGAGCATCATCATCAAGCTCTTGGCAACACACCCCAATAAAGTCATTTCCAATTGTGAGGGAAAGCATTCACCATGTTGCACTGTATCATACACAATACTGCTCGCACACATTAGCTGGAGTGCCAGGCAAAGTGACGCTGACTAAACTTTGTTTGTTCCCCCATATTAAATGAGTTGCACATCTCCCAGCGCTCACAGACAGGCCCTAACAACGCAGCGAGAGCGTCTGAGCAGATATGAATTAAAGATAACGCCAAGCCATGGCACGTCTGTCTCTGCTTGGAAACCATCTGGACGTTCAATATTACATCCTTGTCTACACTTTTCACACTGATCAGGATCAAAGTTTTCTGACAGGTCTTCATGATGCATCACACCCAGATGTGGTTAGTGGCTGAACACATTTGTTGAGGTCTCACTCTGGATCCGAGCAGTCATGCAACGGCCTTAGAAGTCGTCTCTGAGAGAAGTCACAGCTGGAGGAGAGATGAAAGCCTCTTAAGTCTTACTTTAAAATGTGACAGCATGTAAATATGTCATTTCAGAATCAGAACTCGTTTATTCGTTCCACGGCGGGGATATTTCAAATGTTATAGCAAAGCGACAGAGCAGATCAAAGGTTAAGATAGAGTTCAAATAAAGTAGAAATCAATGGAAATAAATAAGTAGCACCTTTATGAAAGTGAACATCTAAAAGTAATCATTAAATCAGAGGTAAAGTTTGCTTAAACCTCTTAAAAATATCTTAACCAAGATGTTTAAGTTTGCAACATTTGAAGGCAATTTTGAATACATTTGGGAATGTTACATCGTCATATTGAAATACTAAAATACATTATGAAATGAGTATTCCTGATTTGGGCTTTTTATCTGTCACAGTAGTTCATATAAAGACTGCAAGCATATCTTAACCATCATGTGATCTAACATGTTGTGATCCTATTAATAATCATGTAGGCTCAGCATCATTGCGCCGGACTGGTAAAGACAAATTAACATAATCACTGTCACCATTAGCATAATTTCTGTGCTAGTTTGTCCGTGTTACTTACTGTAATGTATAGTACAATAGAGACACCCAACAGCATGTTACACAGTGGCTAATAGCAGACCACACATCCTTATTGACCTGTGAGGGACACACACGACTCACAGAATGTAAACAAGGACACACACTGCACCTTTGCATACACACACACACACACATGTAGTATGAAGCAGATATTACCCTGACAGCTTGTGCTCTGTTTCCACATAAGCACTGCCCTCCTCTGACTGTCCAGGGAAGTGCAGACAACCTACTCCTCAAAGTTGTTATATTCTTAAAACAAAAATGTCTCAAAGATTGGTTTATGACAGTGGATGAGAGACCCCTCCCCATCCCGCTCCAGCCCCCTATTCAGTGCCATTTGTAGTTGGACTGCACCCCTTTGGCAGCAGATAGGAATCACTTCCTCAGAACACGATGTGGGAGGTGTTCAAAGATAGACACCGACAGAAATCTGCCACCGTTGCCAAAAGCGCTGGCATTTCTACGACACGAGCAGTGACTCTGAGACGGATCTGATTCCATCAAATAAATGTGAAAAAAGTGTGAATTTGGGGGGAATAAAAAATAGCAATCGGATTGAATAAATACAAGCAAGAGGTGGGTATAAACAACTTGGTAAATAAGTCACAGTATGTTATCTTTGAACGGCAAAAATATGTTCTTGTTGCCAGAAAAGTCTTTTGGTTCGGTGGCTTTTAAAATTGTAAGCACAACTAGATGAGACACAAAGTGGTTTCCATCCAAATAAATGATTTTCCATCTTTTGAAAGACTACAAACCTCTCCTGTGGGATTCAAACCACAAATAGCAACAGCATCTAAGCAGAAAGTAATTAAACCCCCAGCAGACTCTAATCAGCATTCATGAATGGCTTCAGCTGCGAGTATGATATACAGTACAGGTCCTGTCAAGGTGATTTCTCACCACACACACACACACACACACACACACACACACACACACACACACACACACACACACACACACACACACACACACACACACACACACACACACACACACACACACACACCCCAAATTAATACCCATGAGTGAAACCGTGACCTGCAGAAGGCAGCCCCGACCTGCCGTCCCAAGCTTCTCAGTGGATCCACCCCCCAGCGCGTGGCTCCTCCTCCTCTCCCCCACCCCCCAACACTGAGCAAGGACAAGCGCTAGGATGCGATGAATACGATAATCACTGCCACAATATGTACAAAATATGTTCAAGTGCGAGTGTGAAAACATCAGCATTTTGTTTGCTTTAACAGATAGATATTATGACATGACGGTAAATTAATCACCAGCTGTGATATGGATTGAATTACAAGTCACTGTTGACAAAGCAACACCTTTAAAATCATGTATCTTACATTGTGTCTGGTTAAATACAGCTTGTTTTCCAGTGGACACACACGCGCGCGGTGCTGTGCCGCACAGAGGAAGCAGGAAGTGAAGAGACTGGAGGCCAGAGGGACAATAATGGACCTTGTCAGTACAGTCACCAAATGGCTACTGCTTGGTTAGCTGTAAGCTCCATTTTGGGACCTTTGGTTCCCATATTTAATTAAAAATCCATTATCACCTCTCAGCATAGTGAGCAGCACTTTAGCCTTTTCTACCCAGACCTGCACTCTTAATTGGTGTTAATTGGCTACATTTCTTCTCATGCAATTAGTTCCACATCTAAAATAAGAAGTTAAAAAAGAACTGCAAGTATTTTTAGAGTCTGGTAAAATGTGACCTCCAGCTTCACACGCAAAGTACACTAAATGATAACTAGTGTTACAACAAATCATTAAACATTAGAGTAGCAAGCAGACACAGACCTTATGGCAGACCTTGCAGGGAAACTGTTGTTTGGGCGGTGCATTAATATTCAAAAGGTGATGCTGCCAGAGCACCTTGAGCAGATGCACACTGGCACACACTGATGGCCTGAGTGGAGAGCCGCAGAGGAAACAGTACAAGAGAAGAGAGGCTTTTACACGCAAAGGAAATTCAAGGAGAAGATGAATTACATTAAAATGAAGTAAGAAGGAAGAATGAGAGCTACAGGTAAAGAAAAGACAGAATGAATAGAAATGAAAGAAGGAGATGAGCTCTCCTTCACATCGCAGGGCCGCTCTCCTTCATTGTTACCTCGTCGAGTGCGGCCAGGCCCCAGCTCCCCTGGCAGAAACTAAGTGGCTTGCTGGCATATGGTGTAACCTCCATTTGAGTGCTAAAAGCTGGATATTGTTTTTGTGGAGCAGATGTTGGCGGGCATGGCGAAAGGCACAGCTGACTGGGCTGCACAGCTGGGAACGGTGTGTGTGACCCACATACAGGGGGAGCAGTATTCAACCGAGAGCCACAGCCTTAATGGAGAAAGAGAGACACAATACCAAGTTTGCCCCTCGATTGTTTTACACGCATCAAGTTGAGAATTAAGTCTGTTTAATATCTCTTTTACTTACTGCACATTTCACTGAAAGCAGGATTTTAAAAAATAAAATCAAGTTTTATTTATATAGCACATTTTTAAAACGATTTTTGGTCGAGCCAAAGTGCTGTACATACAGTAAAAATACTTTACAATAAGAAGCTCGTTGACTCTTATTACATTAATCTAGTGACAAGGGAATCTGATTCTATTCTAATTCAATTCAAGATTCAAAGGTGTTATTGTAATATGCACAAAGCGACAGTGTAGAAGTGGCAATGAAATTCCTCTGACCTGAGCTCCTCCCACAATGCAACATAAAATACAAAATGAAAAGTAGTGCAAAAAGTCTATACATGTCGATAGAATGCCTTTTTCTTGGTTTTATATTAGATGCCTAAAATGTATCAGAGACAATCAACCTCGATATATTAAGCACAATAAAAACGGTTGTTTCTAAAATCGTTTTAATTTAGGGTGTTTTATTTGCTCCAACCCTCCTCTGCCCTCGGTGTGCGTCTGAAAATCAAAGAACGATCACGTTTGAAATTGAAACCAAAATGAGCTTTCATGCCTAGATTTGAGCTAATGAAAACGAAACGAGGACACTTAAAGTCCTGACCGATTTTCCCAAACGCAGAAGTGTCCCGGTGCCAAAAGTGGACAAATGAAGATTATGCTGAGATTATAACAAGGATGCCAAAGCCATTATCCAGTCTACTTTGACAAATGTTGTGCCTTTCTGTGAGCAGATGGGACAGAGGGTCTGGGTGGGGAAACAGGCAGAGTATCCCTCACTCAGTTGGCTAGAAAAGACCAGGATAAACAGCAAGCAGGGACGCTGTCAACTCTCCCAAATACTGCATGTAATTATTGTTTGAGTGTTTATCTCCGTCAAATACATGAATTCTGCTGTCCTACGACCTCATAGCACACCAAATATTACTTTACTCAGAGCTGTCTCTGCTTAATTCTTCTTAGTTTGAGGTCTGTGCACAGCTGTTGTTGAAATGTTTTTGTGTAAAAAGACGGTTAATAATCTTAGCATGATCTTCACTATCCCTCTGCTCATCTGTCAATCAGGGCCAGCCTTTCGCCTCAGATTGGGCACAACTCTTTGGCTCCAGCTACTTAATTATGAGAGTGTTAAATGCCGTATGTTGCCGGCTGGGGTAAAAACAAACTGACCAGAGGCTGCTATGAAGGCTGCTTCCCCTGGTGAAAAAGGATTAGAATAGCCCGTCACTCACTGGGGTCATGCGGAGCAGAGGCACTACTTAAAAAGTCATTTAGAGAATTAAGATGGCCCCAGTTGGGTAAAAAAACAACGTGCTAGATAAAACAACAAATAAATACTCAGTACATCCTTGAGGCGATCACTGTTGATCGTTTTGAGGGAATCTGCAAGGCTTTAACGTGTTTAATGCTGATCTCTCATGGACGTCTCATTAATTACCGGGTGGTTTTCCTGACTGCACACTGATTAAATCCGTCCCTCACAGGGAAAAGGTAATATGTGGGCAGCACCTTCACGTGCATTTCACCATGTGGGAAGAAAGCATCCTGTCGTAAGGTGGAAATGCTCCACGCTGCTGACCTTAGAAAAGCACACTAATATCTCAACAAAACACATTTCTATTTACAATGCAACATAGTGGATCTGAAATGAAATGACAGAGATTAAAACAAGCTTCCCACAAAGGGATCCGGGGACTCTGCTGCAATTACAACACAATAACCTTTGATTAACTCTATTTAGTGGCTACTGCATATATCATAGCAAGGGGCTGTTAAGACAAAACGCTTCGAAAAAGGTCCTTGAGTACCAGTAAATAACATTAAATGTCTTCTGTTATTGATTACAAAGGTCACATTTCTTTGAATATTGGCAAAGCACACATTGGATTCCTCTTCCAATATTACATTACAAGCTCTACCTTCCCTCAGAGGGAACCAATCCATCATTTTATAAATTGAATGAATCAGATGAGGGGGTCTGTGTTTAGGTGACTCAGGACCTCAGAGGTTGCCTGACAGCGCTTCTAGCAGTGAGACTCTAATGGTATATTTCTGTGTCCCAAAGCTGCATAATCTGAGCGAGTCATAGAGATTACATTCATGTTACGGAGCGCTGCTGCTGCTCAGAGGGGCTGGGAGGACAGAGGGAATGCTTTGACAGACGTTATGAATACAGATCGGACCTGATAACTGACAGGCCGTACTGATGGGAGCCCGGGGCCTCTGGGACTGAGCCCATGATTTGACAGATACAGATACCTGCTACTGCAGAAAAGGTAGACAGGTGAGCACCAGCTGGCGTGTGTGTGTGTGTGTGTGTGTGTGTGTGTGTGTGTGTGTGTGTGTGTGTGTGTGTGTGTGTGTGTGTGGTCTTGTATAATTGTTGTCATCTCAAAAACTTAAGTAACAGGTTAAATTCACAAAATCTAACTTATAGTCTGGTCGACCCATAACATAGAACGTTTCTTCTTTGTATCAAAATCTAACCTTGTCACCAAAAAAAAATGAATAATGTTATTGTAATCAAATGTAACTTTTCAACAAGACATGATTTCCCTTCAAATATTCTCTGTGATACGTACAGTAAAGCATATTCAAGGCTGTATGTCTGTTTTAGTAAACGGACAGTCATATCACATCACACGATATAATATTTAGTTTATGTCATTTTTTACTATTTTGAATAATTGTTCTGCCTTATGTCTAACAACACCATCATTTTTGTTATGATAAAATCGAAATTAGAGACAACAAAAAACCTGTCCTTTACTCTTATATGTGTCCTGCCTGCACTTCCTATAGTTGCATATTGTCTTTGAATGTGCTCCAGAAGTTTCTCCACAGCCTCGGTGATGATGCACAGTGTGCCGTGCTGAGTGTGACATGCTGATTCCTGAGCTTCTGCATGAGTCAGTCCCAGCCTTCAATCTCCCAGCAGGCCTCAGCCCTCACGCCTCCCATCAGCCTGACTTTGATGGACACATGCTGTCTCTGTGCTTGGCAGGACGGTCTTTTGAGGAAACTCAACAAAAAATGGCAACAGCGACAAACTCAGAAGCCCCCGGACCCCAACTCCCAAAGATCTGATGGCATTTATACGGTCAAACACACAATTCTTTAGGATGTTTACACAATGCACTATGAAGACATCATCCTCTTGTAATGTGCGACAAAGCTGGGTCCTTAGTGGACATGTTCTGACAAATTATAATAATATGAGTTAGTAAGACTTTGTGTGTTTAATACAATTAAAAATAGCAGCAAATGTCCAACTTAACTTTGTGGAATGATCACTTAACCAGACGTATAACCGCATATCAACAACAGTTATCATTATGCTATCATAGACGTGACTTCTTTTAAATCAATGGAACTTATTCTATAAGTAGGAGTTATTCAGTAGATGTTACTATAAAGTGATCGGCACACTCTAAACACTTTAGACTAAACTCAGATCAATGCTTTCCTCAGGATATCAATGCCAGCACCCACAGTGCTAAAACTCTTTACTTGTTATGTAGCATTGCGCCACATTTAAATTAAACGAGGTCTACTCGTTTGCCCGCAGACAAAGGGAGTCCTGCACTACGTCTGTCTCAGTCTGCTCATCCCATTATATCCACTCTGCTGCTCCCAGTCATCAGAGATGACGAGCCTTCACCTGAGTTGACAGGTGAGTGTCCTGAGGCAGCGCAGCACCCAACAGGGGAGCCTTAACCTGCCAACTATCTGTCAGTACCCCAAAACCAGCTCTGTCATGTCATCTCCTCCACGCCAATCACAGTGACACATCAACTTTGTGTCAGGAAACAGCGTTGGAGATTACAATCTAATACAACATGGCCCTGAGCCAATGGGATGAACCAGGCAATTATTAGAAACACAGATGATCATGTAAATGGTGGCAGGCCACAAGCAAATAATTACAGAATACAGTTTTTGTCACAAAGCTTTTACTTGTGGTATAATTGCTTGTGCCATAAGAAGGATGGGTTAGGACTCAAGAGGGCAGATTACTGAGAAGATGACAGACTGGGGAACAAAATCAAAAGATGAGTTCATTAAGTATCATGTAAGGTTGTGCTTTATCCCCTAGTGAGAAAAGGAACAACGTGATGGTTGTCTGTTTAATTCTAGGTTAAGAAAAGTAACACTATAAACCCCACTGTACACTACCTGCTCCTCACCAAAGGGAAACCAAACAAAGTTAGCGACTACCTTATGAACACAGAGGAGCATTTAGCAGCTGAAGATTCAAATCATGTTTTGGTTGTTTCTCTGTATCTACTTAATGTTTGAATAGGCATAGCTAAACCTTTGCATATCTAATTCAAAGACGCATGCAATGGTTAGAGATTGTTGAGAAGTTTGAACGTGCTTAGAAATGGAAATATAGAAATCTTTAACTCTTTAGATTTCATTGAATATAATAAAACATCCCAATTCTGTCCTCTTCCTCTTAACACTCATTACAACACTGGAATACACGTTATTTTCTTTGTCGTCCTTCCCTTCGGATAACACTGAGATTCATGTGTGCGATGGGAAAGGTTGCGCTGACCTAGCCCTGTAATCGCACATTTTTTTTGAATGTTAGGAGGGGGGAAGCAGCTTGTGCCATATGGCTAACGATCACAATAATAAATCAATTTCAGGCACCCAGTCATAATTTATCTGGGAAATTATGATTTTATTTCTATTCAGTTGTTTCCAGTTAGTTGTCGAGACATTCCAGGACCTCATTTGGAAAGTGGCACCGAGGCAAGCAGGCACAGTTTTAACCAACTGCTGGGATTTTACATGGGACTAATCATGAAGCGCTGATTGATTGAAGCTCTGTTATCAGTGGACGCTGCCCCCCCCCCCCCCCCATATGTAAATGAGTAACCTTTAGGAGGGCTCCGAGTGGCAGCAGTGGCAGATGGGCAGTAACTGTAATGGGTTGGAGGTTGGCTGGAATAAATATCCCATGGTCTGGAGCTTACCTCTCTACAGCGAGGCCACCACGAAACAAAGAGTCCAAAGTCATGGAGAGTAAAGAATGACATCAGCATTATCATCAGTAACTCGTTTAGTCAAGTGTCTGTTCATTAATCTGAAACAATTAAGCATATTGAATCCAGCCCTTAAGTGTGACTAATGTTTGTTATTTCTGTTACAGTTAAGTATGTGAACTTGTGCGAGGCATTATTAACTTTGTATCTGATATTTTATGGACACAATGACTAAACATTATCCCTAAAGGAGACATTCTAGTGCTCAGCGCCGTACCGAACTTGTATATAAAATGTACTGTAGTTTAATGGAAAAAAACAACCTTCTATACTGTGACATGTCTCCATGCTTTAATGTTCAAAAAGCTTTTTATTTGCCTCATACTGCCTGTGCCTCTTTTCACCCTCTGTCTGAAACCAGAGCCCAGTCTGCTCTGATTGGTTAGCTGGCCAGCTCTGTTGTGATTGGTCAACCGCTTAGAGATGTCCCGCCCCTTAGCCTATCACGTACAATGTGTTGGAGCGCTAGCCAATAGAAGCACGATTGTTACGTAGTGATGGGAATATGTTCCGCCTTTGCAGTCCATTTACTTGCAAAAAAAAACAATAGAACAGATTACGAGGGGGAGGGGGAGGGTAAAACCACAAAAAGAGTAATAGGGCCTCTTTAAAACATAACCACATTTAAAATGACAACTTTAAGCTTTGCCTGAAAGCAAACGGTGATAATTTTAGCATATTTCCTGTTGTTTTATGTGTGGAAATGGTCTGTTTTAGCATGCGCTGTACACTTTATATATTTAATTGAAACCATAAACAATGCATTTTGGAAGTCTCTGTGGATTTAAGCGTCCCATTCACTTCTAATGCAGATACTTAACAGTGAAAGGCTGCAGCAGTGGGGTCTTTAAGTCTATCCAGTGAGGGAATACAGACACAAAGGCATCAGCGGAGTCTAATTGAAATCCTTCAGAGAGAGTGAAGAAGAGCGATTGAATGGGAAAGGAAAATGAACAGAGGTGGGAAAGCAAATGAAAACAAAGCAGCGAGGACTCGGGCCCCACTGTGAGGCAGAGGTGGATACGTCCATTTTCCCCCACAGCCTTAGATTAACATGACAGCCAGTAGCTCCTTACTACCGCAAAAGTGAGTGATTAGTATTATCGTTTAAATTGTAATTTGGCAGTTAATTAAAGTGACCTTGGTTTCTATTGCTGCATCTGTAAACGGGCAACCAGAGTGCCGTTCTGTCTCTGAACCGTCTGTGAGGCCGCCGTCACCGGGGCCCGTTACAGGATTAAGTCACCCCGGTGACAAAACCAAATTAAGCAGCTGTCACCGCCTACCTGCAGCTCGGAGTTTAAGATGATCAATTTATGACCGGTCGGGGAGCAAAGCCTTTTCTCCCTTTTCCTCCTCCCATTATCATTTTGTAATTTACGATTAGTTTTTTTTTTCTTCCAGAGCGTCATTAAAAGCGAGATGTTAAGAGCGAACTGCATGAAATCATCGGTAGGCCTACCACGCGTTAATGTTTGATGAAAAGTCTGTGACAACATCTTTAAAGCCCAGTGGAGGGTGTTTAACAATCGCTTGCGTAGTTTCTGATTGTGGAAAATTGGTCTCTGCATTCTAACAATAAAGCGTGCAAAATGAATAATTTAACAGAAATGCTAATGTTTGAGATTCCCGGTGAATAACATTCTCTACACATTTTGATCCCGCGGGAGAAATCAGATGTGACGGAGGTAAACTGAAGGAGCATCCATAAGCAGCAGAAGGGGACTCTGCTCTGTCAACACTGGGATGTTACGATAAATATTCCATACTGGGATCCGGCACATACACAAAAAACATACATACACTGGATATGAATTATACACACATGCCCATCATCCTCGAGGAAACATGAATGCAATAATCCTGCATTTTAAATTATGTTACAATGCTAAGGTTATAATTAAGGCAGTGTATTGGTTTGTAAGAGGTTATTATATGCAGTCAAACATTTAAGGACAACTTTATTAGTCATTTTGAAGATAGCAATCTGTATGGAGGTCAAATAGTTGATTCTCCTTAATTTGACGGTGTTTAACGCTGACACTTGACAAGGCAACATATCCGTCTGCAATGTTAGGACATATTCACTACAGGTGTTTTGGAGGCAGTTTGCTCGTCTGCAACGGAACATACGACTCTGATAATCCATATTTTTAAGATTCACTTCTCCCCTGCTAATAATCCTGCAGTAAAAGTGTGTGGGGCATTAAAAAAAGAAAATCTCAAATCCACATAATAACCACGACATTTACAAAGACAAATCAGATCCGCTTTCCTCGGAGTATGACACTGCTGACAAGTCTGTCTATAGCATGACAACTCACTAAACTAATTAAGCTACTACTAACTATAGACTCACCCTAAGCACAAACTCATTCCACTATTGAACAACCGGCTGAGGCTGAAACAGGTGGCAGCAGGTGTGAAGGGAAGGGACAACAGCGAGCACTCAGGATAAGACAGGCCCATTCAGACTGACAGCAGGTAAATTATATGTCAGCAAGGTCTGCATTTCAATCCTTGCATATTTTCAAAAGGCACCATTTGAAAGGCCTCCCTGCATCTCTGCCTGCAAACAGACTGATTCGGCGCTAACTGTTTTTGATTAAAACGTCAGTAAAGCTGTGGGCTCCTCTCATCTTTTGGGCCCCAAGCTGTCTGTCTCCTTGTCTGCACCTACTCCCCCCCCGTGAGTGGGGTCCGGCTTGTGACATGGAGGACCATTTATCTACTCTGAGGATCTTGTCATGTAATAAGCCCCCTCTCCAGAGAGCATTTAGCCTGATAGGAAAAGCTGATTGGGACAAAAGGCTACTGAATCTCATTCTAGCTCCCGCAGTGGCAGGTGACTGCCGAGGTAAACACATTTCTCCGGGGAGGAAGAGGGAGGCGCGAGTAGAGAGTGAAAGACAGAGCACGTGTGTTTCATCACCGGCGTAACAGCCTCTGCTAAAGTTGTGCTCCACTATAGGATAAATAACGGCCCAGGAGAGCCATTTGTTAGCAAGAGGATCCACTGGTGGTAACTTCAATCTGCCTCACTATGTTCCTGCGTAGTTCTGCTGTTGATTGTTTCCCTCGTAAAAAGGATAGACTTGCCACATCAATAGAGGTGGATGTATGTGGCTTAACTGATGTCACAAACAACTGAAAGATTGCTGACGTCCTCGTGGGTTCATCTTCTTATTATAGACACAAGCATTTCCAAACATTTGGTCTACCTACAGTATGTTGCAAATGTATTATCTCTTCGATTTACACACGGCATCTATTGCACGTCTGTCCGTCCTGGGAGAGGGATCCCTCCTCTGTTGCTCTCCCTGAGGTTTCTCCCATGTTCCCCTTTAAGCTGTGGGTTTTCTCTGGAAGTGTTTCCTGGTACGATGTGAGGGTCTAAGGACAGAGGGTCTAAGGACAGAGGTTCTGAGGACAGAGGGTCTGAGGACAGAGGGTCTAAGGACAGAGGATGTCGTATTGTCATACTGATATTCTGTACAAACTGTGAAGTCCACTGAGACAAATGTAACATTTGTGATATTGGGCTATATAAATAAACATTGATTGATTGATTGATTGATTGATTGATTGATTGAGTAAAAGCTAACCCAAAACAGGCTGCCGTCTTGTTGGGTTTGGCTAGTTTGAGAAAAGAGAGCGGAGCAGGCGGGATGCTCAGAGCGAGCGGCAGCTGTATTCACAGATGCTCATGTAAAAACATCCTTATTCACATGTTCCCCTCCACTTGTTTGTGTCCTGGTAATTCAGCCCTTCAGCACAAGAAAAAAATGCTTCTTTGTTTTCATACTAACAAGGCAATTAGCAATCATTACACATGTCTACTCTTTGGCTGCCTACAGGTGGATATTGGTAATGATTTAACCAACTGACGGCTAATTTATAATGAGTGTTTGTCTGTGTGCGTGCTTGCATCTGTGTTTGTTTCAAAGAAAGGACCACTTGCATTTCACTTTGAACTACTGTATCTCCCAATATATGTGCCCGTCCTGAGTAGGGACTATCGTGGAGGTTACCGTAGTGAGGAGGAAATTGGAGCAGACAGGAGGCACTGACACCAAAAGAGTTGTAAACGCTGCTCCTGGCTCCCCAAGGACGGTCTGTCACGCTGTGATCACCAGTAATACCACCGGGGGAGCGAGACTGGAGGAGGGGGGGGGGTAGGGAGGG
>NW_011369006.1:45081-46390 GCF_000735185.1 Notothenia coriiceps | reverse complement strand
GGGGGGAGAGAAGAGATAACATAACTACACCTTAAACACCATAGAGAGTAACATCTAAGGTGTGGACGCAGTTAGACCAACATAGCAGGAGGGGGCAGGAAATAGCGTATGTCGTGATAAACATAAACTGCAGGCACTTGTATCGCTAGCTAACAGTAGCAGTCAAACACTTCACTGTCATTAAACCCTCTTCAGCGCTGCTTGAAATGTTTTACCATGGAGTATAAACAAACAACATTTGTTGAATAAGAGGTCAATCCAACCCTTCTTAACAAACTGGCTGGAAATGGCAAGTTCAGACTATTCCTCCATTTCAATCAAATGCAAACTTGCAAAGTAACCGGGGCATAACCTTGTGACATTTAATAAGACATTTCAATGTTTTATATATGAGAATAATTATACTGCTTTTACACCATTGATACACACATCATCTTGAGCCTCCTATGCTGCAGCAATGAACTTAAATCACCCCATTTCAATAAGCCTTTTCTTCCAAGCACACAACAGATTTACATACTGTACTTCCAGGTTCATGGTCCCCGGCTCTCTGTGGCCTCATTTCGTATGCAGGTTCATCTGGCCGGGGACAGCGTGGCCCTCACTGCAGAGTGGCCCGATGGAGTCCCCAGGGCAAAGCCCTCTGCTCAAGGACCCCAGGGTCCCTGCTTACCTGCTTCAGTTCATATGAGCAGCTATGGCCGCCATATGTGAAGCTGCAGGAAAGCAGATGCTGTTTTTTCATTTGTGAAATCATGTTTTTGGAAAGCACTCAGCATTTTGATGGCCAGAGTCGACTCAGTCAGAGTGTGAAGAGCAAAGGGCAGCGAGGAGGCAGCAGGCTCACACTGCAGCATCTGATCATCACCGAGGATATGCTGAGTCTGCAAAGCGGTGGCACGGCATTTTCTCATGTGTTAACACTTGTGTAAGCCATTGAAGTGCACACAGTACAAAGACACACACACGCAGCCTTGATGTGGACCTGTCTGAGCGCGAGCAGTTTCTCTGTCAGTCATCTGCTGATGCTGATAGACAATACGGGGGTGAGGATGCGTGTCAGAAGGAGAAAAGCCTGAATGAAATGACAGATTCTCTAGCCGTTCCTCTCCTCCACCACCTCCATCTCTCCCTGACCCGGCACATCTCACACACAGCCGCCATGACAGGCCTGACACCTGTCAGTCATACACAGAGACAGGCTGAGAGGACAGCAGCATACACAGCTCCACATGCTCCTGCAGCACAGCACCCAACTCACACACACACACACACACACACACACACACACACACACACACACACACA
Source organism: Notothenia coriiceps (assembly GCF_000735185.1). Lineage (NCBI taxonomy): Eukaryota > Metazoa > Chordata > Actinopteri > Perciformes > Nototheniidae > Notothenia > Notothenia coriiceps. The sequence continues at coordinate 45,082 of NW_011369006.1, read as the reverse complement.
C
>NW_011369006.1:41737-45013 GCF_000735185.1 Notothenia coriiceps | reverse complement strand
GGGGGGAAGGAGCAATAACAGGAGCACAAATGATTAAGTGGTGTTAGGGACTAAGAACACTTGTTTGCAGGGACAATCTCTGTGTGCTTTTGTTGTCTGCCGGCCGCCTTTATCTGTGTGTAATTCTCCGTCTGATTAAATGTGTTTAAAGAGATGAATTGGGATCGGAGGAGCCGTCCTGACATGATTATGAGGGATTCATCTGCAGCCATCTGCCACCGTTATGAAAGAGGAGGTGGTAGAGGAGAGAGAGATGGGAGGGGAGGGAGAGGGAGGGAGGGAGGGAGGTGGAGGACCTTCTGTTCCAGGCCAGCCCCTGCCACACAGGACCCAGCTTTACACAGGCCTCTGGGGCCACAGTTTAACAGAGAGGCTGGCTCTGCCCCCGCTTGAAGGTGGGCCGGGGGTCCAGTTTTTTAAAAACAAGGAAGTGGGTCATAAAACTTGATTGCACTTGGTTATTATTTCACAGGAGTCAAAAGCCTATTAAAACATTTGTCTTAACGACAGTAAGTGCTCGACGTACAGTGTGTTTTCCTATCCTTCACAGGAAAAGTATAAGAACAGGTGTTTGTAAAACGTTGTTGAAATCATCCATTGTGTTGTATTCAAAGCGTGATGACTAAAAGTGACTGTATGAACCATGGCTTTGTCATCAGCTTTAATTCTAACTTTAAAAGTTTAAAGTATTTTACTGCTTATATTTTCGTTTGTCTTTAGTGTTTCTTTTTTCTTTCATTTTGTATTCAGTTTAATTCTTGCCTTCTTTCTTTTACTGTATGTACAAATATGAGCTTTATTCTCAACAAAGTTGCATCTGCTTAATAAATTAAGCCAGTAAGTACTAAAAAAGAAAGAAAACTAGTTTTAAATGCGGGAGACGGTGAATAGCTGCAGCTCCAGAGCATGTTACGTGAAACTTAAATCATCTTTTTTAAGAGATATTTTCCAGGTGCCACTGGTATTATATTCCAACTTGACCACCTCCGGACTGCCTTCACATTCACACACAGTTGGAGGAGAGGGCACAACAGATGGGCCGTTGCTCAATCACCAACGTCCACTTGTTCTAAAGGGGAAAGCGGGGGCCTCCGACAGCACGTCTTAAGTTGTATGTGTAATAGCTTTTAGTGTCACAAATGAAATCACACGTTCATTTTTTTTTCTCCAGGTTGTTTTTTTCCTGTAGGAAGATTTGGTTCCCGCAGCTCCCAGAGGATGAGTGAATTGTATAACATAAACCGGCATCTTATAGAAGAGGGAAATTACTTTTGTTGATATTTAACATTATTGACGAGATTATATCCGTCGTCTATAATCTGTCAGCTGTTGGCCATGGCAGCTGGTGTGCAGTTTTTAAAAACCCATAAGCCTGTTGTTATTTGCCTCCACAGTGGAGTTTTTACACTGACATCTGTCGTGTTTTTACGATTGTTCCATGGTGTGAAAAATCCTCCCCAGTTGTCCTGAGTTTAACAAAGCACCTATTTCCGTCCTCTCAGTATACGACTGAGCATCACCTTCATATTACAGGTCAGCGTTACGGTGGCTTAATTATGTGGCGGCTGCTCGGGGGCTCCTAATAACCTGTCATTGAGGGGAAATTTGAATGTCACACCATATGTTGGACCCTAATGGCAGCAGGGCAGATCCACTGATGAGCCCTTTTGGGACAATTACAGTGGATATTCAAATCGCAGGTCTAGGTGTGATTGGGGCTGCACCGCACACACACCACAACACACGTTTATCTTGACCCCTCAGCCCAAATCTCTTGACACATAAAGAAGATCTTCCCGCCCCCCCCCACCCCCCTCCTTTTCCACGCTGCTGCTGGAACAGTTTAACTGTAGCCTGATCGCTTTTATTTATCCTCCTAATCCGATATCAGCGATTTCATCCAAGCCGAGGAAGATATGCATATCATGATTATTGTTGACACTGGGACCTTTAATTTTCGCCGCAATATTTCATCCACCAATCAGTGCCTGGGTGGTTGTTTCGACGTGGCGGTGTCACGAGGACGAGCGTTCACCCCCCCCCTCCCACGGCGGGGTCAAATCATCCCGGGGGACAATAATGTAGCTTACGGCACAATTATGAGCTGCCTGTGTGAGCGTGCATCTCATCAGAAGGCCCCCATGCTGCTTGTGGAGGAGGGATCATGAGACAAAATGCAGGACGCACACATCAGGAACATTATATGAAACAGGCAGGGAAGGAGGTGTCTTTAAAATGTTATTCTGTTACAACTACAATGATAGGCTTTTTAAGAAAAAGTAAGGTCTAACCTGAGTACTTCCAGTTCAAATTGATGGTGATTTACTTTTTGGAAACTGTCAAATTACAAGTTAATACAAGGAAAAAATATCAATAAGTGTATAAAGGAAACCAACATATTTACTACCCAAGCATGGTGTCTTCTGCTAACTGATTTTAAAAAACAAAAACGTGCCTTTTATTTATGTAAATTCAAGGCAGTTTCAAGCACCTTAATTGGCAGATTTGGATTTTACGGTAAACTTCCACTTTTTAGAGGCAGGAAATAACATTAATTTCAAACGGTACTGATTTGTGGTTAAAGATTTGAAGTTACTTGCTTTACTTGCACATTATGTTATGGTGGTGTTCAACTTTAACAATATTTCAAGGATGAAATCTATATAATGCATTACTATGTGGACGTTGACATATTTGTATTTTGTAAAGAAAGTGTCATATAATTAGTTACAATTAAGCTATGAAAATGTTTGAAATTAACTTAGTTAAATCATTTAAATCTTACTTATTATTTCATAATGATCACATTTCTAATATGTAATAGACTAACGGCCTTCAAACTTATAATGAATAGTTTTACTTTGATTAACCACTCTTAGGGAACCAAATTGCTTTGCAGACTTTCACTTGTAGATGGCATTTGTCCATTCGTACGTTAAAAATATTCTTGGAAACTTTCTTCATCACTGCAGATTGATATAGCTACATGCAAATGATCATCTTACAAAATGTGACAGCACTTTTATTTATTAGAGTGTACTGCCCACAGAAAATCACTACCAGCTACAACATTAAATACTGCTTACATGAACCGAGTGATAACTCTGCCTGTATTATAACCAATGATAAACAGTCAGGAGACATTCTGCATTGGTGAGTACTTATTGAGGTATAAGTACATTTACTTCGGTTGAAGGTACCCGTAGGAGCAGGTGGTTTTTTCCCAAGAGCCCCCCAAATGGACTCCTATGGAAGTTTAAAATGTGCTTATTCCAG
>NW_011369006.1:20566-41694 GCF_000735185.1 Notothenia coriiceps | reverse complement strand
ACACACACACACACACACACACACACACACACACACACACACACACACAGTGCTGCTTGCTGACAGCGCTGATGTGAGTGACCCATGTAAAACAAATAGTTTTTCATCCATGCTCATGGAACATTTACAGCTTCACGAGACAATAATTTAATAAGAAAAGCATTATTTCTAATAGTTCATCAACAGTCTGAAAGCAATAATCCACAAAGACACCCAATTTATTATGTTTTGATGGGGGGAATAATAATATTACAATTAAGCTAGTGCTGACTTGAAGTTTGAAAGGTTAGATTTCACACAATTACGTGTCAAGGTGCCGAACGACCGCTGCCACCGACTCCCTCCTGGCGACAAATTTCATTAACAAACCTGATGTATACACACACACACTTCAAACGGGGGACATCAATTCCAGCCTGTGGGGTACTGCTGTTACATTACAACTAATCAACCGCTTCCCTTATACCCTTCTAGTAAAATCTTCTTCTGTTCAAATGGATACACACACACACACACACACACACACACACACACACACACGATAAAGGAAAATATGATGCTTTATTTCTAATCAGCATAAATTACAAGCATCCATCAGGTGAGGCTCAAATTAAAATACTCATCTGACAAAGCAATGGGAACGGTGTGAGCTCACTCATGAATCAGTGTAATTTAATCCAATCATACAAGACCCCAAAGCCAAAATGTTCCACTATCATTTCCTTCATTAAGTCTCTATGGGAACATTTGGTTACGAGGGTCAAATGGGTTCAAACTTGCCATAACATTTAGTCTTATCAGAGAAGTGAGACAAGGCTGCAGAAACCAAACATGGCGTCCTATAAACACCTGCCCTTTATCAAATGTAAAATGATGCAGCAATATTATTTATGCAATTCCAATTAGTAAATACTGTATTCAAAAATACATTGTACTGCAAAATCAACTTATCCTTCATTACTAATACAAAGAGGAATTCATTGAAAACGTGGTTGTCCCCAGAATCATTTACAGAACACACAAATGGCTTTATTATTTAATTCTCTAAAAGATGCGTCTGTTGTCATTGTCCAAAATGTACAATCCTATCATCAGGCCATACAGCGGCAGAATGAAACTCAACTCAAAAACTCATGGTTGTTGAAACTCAAAACAGTCATTTTAATGTCTGTGTCCATGAACAAATGATCTCCATTGCTATCCACTTATATCTAAAAATGCTTGAGAACTTAACAAGGGCTAGTGATTATGTTCCTATGCTGGGAAAACAATATAAAATAGTCATTACACAGAACATTTGTCTGAAAATATTATTATTAATTAGGTGTTTTATTGGTTTAGAGTTAGACAACAACATCAGCTTCTTAAATGTGAGGATTTGTTGCTTTTGCTGTTTCATATAATTGCAAATGAATGAAAGTAAAGCAATTGTCCAATGTTTAGGGATAGTAATGAAGAAATAATCAGATGAATGAAAGAAATAATACACATTTGCAAATTTTGGAACTTATTTGAGTAGCTCCCTGCCTTTTGAATATATTTAAATCAGTCTAGCAACATGCTGAGGTCCATTTTACCTGCAACAGTGCTAATAACACAGGTTCACTAGCCTTTAAGCTAACTGTCCCAATAGCACTTTTATTAACATTTCAATTAGCTTTAGCAAAAGTTTCAAGGCTGTAGTAACATGTTAGGTAGTCTCCGTTTTTCTGTCTTTGTTGTTATGAAATAGAAGAAGTGTGGGTGTTTCTTTTTCATGATATGAATTACAACAGAGGTAAGAAAGAGACTGTCTGTTGTGGAAGCTTACCTGCAGTTTGAGGCTCCTCCATACTGCGGACAGTACAGTCAAAACGTCCTCCTTCATGTTGAAATAAAGTCCACATAAAACAAGCTGAACATTTTTAACCAAAGTTAGGCGAAAAATTAGGTTAACAGCGGTAAAATTCAAGAAAAACATCTGTTAAAAATGTCCTCAAAACATTGCTACCATTGGCTCAGCTGCAAGCTCATTGGAAAGCCACGCCCACTCCCGGCACTCAAAACATTACCGGAAGTAGTGAAGTGTTTATATCCCATCTGCAAATTGAAATGTAACACATCAATTTAAGAATATGCACCATAAGAGCTGAAACTAGATTTTTGTACAATATTGTCTTCAATGTTTCATGATGAGGTGATAAAGTAGGATGCCACACTATCAGTTTACACTTTACTTTAATTTTGCATGTTCCCAAACAGTCAACCAACACATAAAATGAACACAAACCAAATGAAAAACAATACATCAGGGGACTTAGAGGACATTATATGACTCGTATTTTAGTTTCTTATCTGTTTAGGTTAATAACAACAAGCACTACAGACTGAGGTATAGTATGCGAGAGAAGGTTTCTTTTTTCAAATGTTACTATGATTTGTACTTCAGACATAGAAAGGACTCGACATTACAGAGGTTTGGTTGAACTGGCAGCTCTATTATACAGCGTCTATGAGTATATTTTTAAGCCTGATTAATGGCATGAAAAAGGCCTTATAAGATCACTTTAGTGCAGTTGTCTTACAGCTCATAAATCTCCTAGCCAATTCACTTTAGGTACAATTTAATTACTATTATTTTAACCTTAAGTGGGATGACCAGCGCTCTGATGCCCTTGCAGTTCATGTCGTCAGCCGCTGGTCACAGATTTAAGACTGTAGTCAAAAAAAGACAGCGCACTTTGGATAAGGAGCCTAAAAGCCACTTTAATGTTTTCAATTCAACTTATGATACTAATTAGTGTAATTGATCTAATTATTACTTAAAGTGCACATATTTAACATTTGTAAAAATGTTTAAGAGTACTCCAGGTCACCTCAATAAAACACGCGAGGTAAAGAGAGAGTACAATGGAAGTTGTCCAATTAATCAAATAAGTGTGGCAATTAACTAAGTGAGTGTTTAAGGGCTGCAGTGGATGAGGGGACAATTGATTTTCCCTGAAAGTACTTACGCCTCTCATTTCATTAGAACTAAAGATGGTGGAGAGTCTGAATCCAGATATACAGTGTACGATAAAAGTCCCTGCAGCTGAATTAATAACAAAGAGAAAGTGTGTACTTAGAAGACAGTTTTATATGATCAAAAAGTACAGAACTAATTCTGGAGAGGATTGGATATGGCATGTTTTTGCCCAACATCAATTTATTTTGCAAATGACAATATCCTGTGTTGATTGTGAACCTTGTGGCAGGGAGTTCAAAAGACAAGAAACAACCAATCAGGACAGCCTTGGAAGCGGCTCTCCCTGCCTAGATTAGTTTTATTGAACAGATGGCGTTTCAATTTTGAACTTTTGCACTGGTGCAAAAAAAGCTTGGAGAGTCAGGCTGTTTTTCTCACATCACTGACAGAAGCTGCGCATCAGATGAAGGGGATGTGTGAAATAGCATTCCCAAGCATTTTCTATCTCCACGCTCAGGACACAAACACTCCGATACAGACACGGTGCGGAGGATGGACCATGCTGCTCCTTCAGATGTTAAGACAAAAAAAAAAAAATCATGAAAGGATATAGGAAATCAGTATGAGCTCACAACTGAATGTAAAGCTATTTTATATGATATGGTGTATAAGGATGTTGGTTTTGTGTGGTTGCATGTGAGCGTGTAATTAAAAAAACAAAAAAGAGGCAAATCATGGGGGCCCTGTCATATCAAAAATAGAGTACCAGTCGGTTATTTAATGTCTCTATGCCACCATCCGCTCCTGTTGCCCCACATTAGCAGCATCATGTTCTCAATTTTCCCCCAGCAGCCTTGCTAGTCCTGGCAGCCAGCTCGCCCACGCCGGCACGAGTCGAGAGGACAACTGGAGAAAGATCACAGTTCAGGCTCAGTCAGACGGAAAATATGGAAATCAGGCGGTGGACGGACGGACCGCTGTGTGTTCCCCCTGTTTCAGCAAGCTGCCACAGTTTGACTGACAAACTGACTTTTTGAGGGGCCTGTGCCCATTCCAGTCAGAGTTTATTGAAGGTGATTTTGATCTCCTCCATGAGGCCACAGCAGTGGTGCTGCCATCTGTCACCTTGATTGCATGGCGGCCTCTCTGGGGGGAGCGCCATGGCTCCTGATCGTTTACAGATTGCGCTGCTTTCGCCTCCATAAGGGCCACATGCACATGGCCAGATGGTGAGCATACACGCTTATTATGAGTCTTTATCTCTGTGCAGGAAGGAGTGGAACCATTAGGCCTCCCTCAGGATCTCCACTCCTCTCTGCAGCCATGCTGTTCCTCCACAAATACAGTCCTCTTCTTCAGCTGTCACTGGCCCGCGACGACGACACACACACACACACACACACACACACACACACACACACACACACACACACACACACACACACACACACACACACACACACACACACACACACACACACACACACACACACACACAAACAGGACCACTTGTCAAAAAAACAAACACAGATCTACTCAGGGCATGTGATGGCTGTGTTAATACATCTGCATACACACACAGACACACACTAACACCTGTTTATAATCCTATATAATGGGAAAATATGGCATGTGGCAAAATGTAGGTGGGATGGGTGACATTTGTTGTCTCGGTGTCAAGCACTATATGGTATTTGACATATTGATATACTCTGAATGTCACACCTTTATGTTGAGGGTATAAGTGGCAAAGGCTGTGTGACCACCTGGGCCAATTGATTAACACTAACACGTGCTTTTTTTAAAAGGCATCAGTATGTGTGCCGGGAACATGTCATAATGAAATAATCAGAGCACTATAACAGAGTCTGTGTGCGTCCATTCATGCATGAGTCTGATCCAACAGATCCAGCCTGGTATGAGACATTGGCAGAAGGCTGTTGTCCCTATCCCTGACATATGTACTGTATGACCAGGAGGGCGGAGAGCATGTTCAGGATTCAAAACAGACATGTGTAACATCACCACACATTTGCCATGCTCCTTTAGAACCCTAAAGTTCATTTACTTCAATGCTGCGCACTGTTTGTTAAACTGTGGGATTTTATTGGGAGGCGAAATGGAATTCATAATTATTCAGGCATTTACGGTGTAATGCTTTAATGAGCATTTACTGAGCTATTCGCGAGAGGTAATATCCCACTTGATCAGAGATTAACAAAGAGCATTTCAGTGCACGCTTTATTGCAAAAGGCTTAACTGCTTGAAGCATGGCTTCATTTCTCTCAATTACATCTAATCTAATGTTTGGATTCCCTCAACAAAGATGCACTATTCAAGCGCATAGCTGACCTAATGAGTGAAGAAACACTACCTTGCATAAATAATCTCCACTGTAGCATATCTATTGAAAGAATTTACATAATTCCTTTGTGTGAGCGCTAGAAATACTTAATCGCTGCTTGTTTGTTGAAAGAGTGATTTGATATCAGGACAGCACGCACTCTATTGTCCTTTGCTGTCCCTGATCTTTTCTCCTGGGGCGATACTGCAATGTGCTGCACTTTTAGGACAACAGCCGGTTATCTGCGAGGATGAGCCCAGTCGTCAGTCTCCAGCACGGTGCACAAAATGACATACTGTACACTAGCCTGTGGTCACATTTACGTTAGGAAACGCTGCATGGCCACAGTCTGCTACATCACATAGTCATCTAAAGCACAGCAATCTGAACAACAAATGTAAATACATCCTAATATTAATTTTGTTTAAAATAAATCAAAATGTGAAGTATACTCCGTAGTAAATGCATTTACTTACAATGTACTTTTTGTGGTACTTGTAAATTAGTTTTTTAATTTTAATGTCAGTTCCTACATCTACTACATTCATGACAGCTTTAGTTACTTTTCAAATTAACATAAAGAGGAAACATGGAGAGTTTGACTACAAAACGATTGACTACAGTCGTTTTGTACCAAAAAAAACTGTCATTTTAAAATGTGAAAATATGCTGATTTTGCTTAATGATGTGAATCGTTGTAATGGAGAACTTATAATGTTGAGATTATACTGTTGGTTGGACAAAACAACACTTGTTTTCTGATGCAACTTCATGCCACAAGCCAATCACAGAAGCTGTCTTAAATGACCACACAGCACTGCAATGTCACCCCTCTAAACATGAAGATAATCGCTGATGAAAGAAGGTCAACGGGGCCTTCAGGGGCTGAGTGTACTGAGCAGCACCTGAATTGGACCTAAGCACAGACCGGTGGGGTATCGTGGAAAGTGCCACAAGCCCCCAGCCCTCAGCGCCCTGTCACAGACTGAAGGTGTCACCCAGGAAACAGCAGTGGAATTAACCTCAATGGGATGCAACCAAACACAGCCTGCAGCATGCCAGCACAGCCCGACTGAGCCTTTTCACTCTCCGCCCGGTCCAATAAAGCCAAGGCTGGGATGATATAAGTAGACTGAAGGTAGCATGATATAATATAAATCAGAAAATATCTTAATTGATCTCATTGTGTTGCTATGGAAGGCCATCCTGCTGCCATATGCATTAAAGAAGGCTGTGTACTCCTGATAAGTATAGGGACATGTTTATGGCTTTCATATTCAGCGCAGTAAATGCACACAGGTCAAACATACAACAGCAGCAAAACAATATTAGTTGCTGTATTGCTCAAGAGAACAAGCTTCTAGAGGTCGCCTTCAAAAGTATTTATAACCTGGAGGCCCCCGCTGAGGTGGAATCTCGGACATAAACCATCAATGTCAGATTAATCAAAATGAATGTGAAAATAATCGTATTCACATTCCTCACAATGCATCAACTATCTGTTTTGGGATGGGATTTGGTGGCCAAACTTCCATCTAATTGAAGAGGCTATGGCAGACCCCAGTGGAGACGTAGCACAGGAGCACACCAGAGCTGAGTTACTTAGAGCAAGCTTCCTCTTGTTTGCCTTTGAATTAGCTCTGGGATCACACACACACATACACACCCATTTCGGCACACACACGCACTCACTCTCAGCCTTTTTCACCCTTCTGCATCAATCTGTTCCCAAGCTGTTCCCACATTTTGGTGAATTTCCCAGGCTTATGCCTTGGCACAAGTGGATACTGGGGCTGATTACTTTAGCGTGAACCCATCAAGTCTGCCCAGTGCCTGCGAAGCGTGCACACTCAAAAAGCGTCTACCTTCCTCTTCTCGCAGTGATTTAATCGAAATGTATTGAGTGCAAGGCTGCAGGATACACCATTAACATTAGTTTAGTGAACATTTACATAAAAAGCACAGCAATAATGCCCTCAGATGCACCAACGCATCACATCATCCATAGATCTTTGATAAGACACAAACCCCAGCAACAAATCCAAACCTCATTTCAGATATAAATCCAAATTCTATTCTGGCACTCAATCCAATGCAGATTTTCCTCCTCTTTCTGTCTCATAAATTACAGTTCTGGTGCACTGTGCAAATATTACCAAGCTGTAAGACAGCTGTGCCCCATTAAAATGTGTTATGGTTGCTGATTTCCTACAGCACATGGTCATCTTGCCAAATCTACAGCCAGTAATTAGCGGAGATGAAATGTTTAATTGTGCCTTAATTTTGATAAAATCTATCTGTCACCCATCCTATAATCAGGCACTAAGCTCACAAGTCAAAGTCAGCAGATTCAGCCAGGCAGACATCCACTAACCTGACAGACATGTTGAGATGTCACTGCCCTGCTTAGAGCCCAGGAAACAGCACGATTGCTATTACTGCAAATATGGGGATATTCAGTTGCATGAAACTGTGTCTGTGTGTGCAGTTTGTCTCGGACAACAACACGGGAGCATGTGGGTGATCTTGTCAGAATCACAGGACAACAGGAAGAAAGCGTTCTCCGACAGATGGATGACAGGAGCGCAGGCAGGAGTGGGAGAAGGTCGAGATGGGAGAGACACAAAGCCTTCTGACGGGAAGAGAGAGTGTGATTTCTCAGGGTGCTAAACCGCAAAGTCCTGCCAAAGCACGGCCCAGGCTAAGAGGGGCCGCTTGTGACACCATGGGGGGGGACTGAGACTCAAGATGGGGCGATAGAGAGGGCCTCTTATTAGGTTTGAAGGCAAGAGGACGACTGAGGCTGAGAGTGAGGGGTGATGGTAATGTTACTGATGGTTTATTGGTTAAACTGCTCAACCAAGTAACCATTCTTATTTCTTGTTCAGTCTTGTGCATCCTACTGTAAGAATCTCTGATTTCCAGCGATGCAAATTTTGCAACACTTAAAAGTCTCATTTGGTGTCAAATTCATCAAATGACTTTTCAGAATAACGTATTTTTACAGTCAGATCAACCTTGAACTGAAACAAAGCGTGCATGTGGAATAGCATGCAGTAAGGACAGCAGCCGTTTTGCATATTTATGACTAATGTTGTCCCTGAGAGGCCGCCCCCTCCCTGGGGGCATTATGGGTGATTATTGTCATCTCAGTGCAGCCAGTTATTCACCAACATGCACCGCATAAAACACATCATTGCAAAGGCGTTGGACAGGAAATGAGACGCGGGGCAGGGCTCCAGGAGAAGCCCTTTCTAATCACAATGGCCAACTGTCACGCTCTGCCACAGCTTTAAGCAGTGTGGAAGGATTTCACTGCAAACTTTCGAGTGGATCTGCAGTGGTAGGACATCCTGCATAACATGTGGCACCCATGATAATTACGGCAGAATTAACACAGGCGGGTTTATGGCCCTTCTGCCGCCACGAGATGGCTGCCAGATAGACACAGGCCTCGTGTTTGAGCAGCACACTCGGGTCCAGACGCCCACCCGTCTCTAACACTTCTCACCACAACAACTGTTCTGGAGGAGAGGACCACTTTCAGCAGAGCTGCCTGTCACAAACCCTCTCATCCTCACAGCAGAGCCTGAATAAATTTGGGACAGTCCTAGGAAACTGGCAAAGTACAAACACAGAGGAGCCAAATGAATATTGTGAGTGCTAGACTTACGGTAAAGTATTTTCAACTCGAATTTTAACCATGAAGATAATCAGGAGGCCGTCCCTTTTAAAGTTTTTCTCACAGTGCAAAAGCTTATTCCGAGATATGTTTCTTAACTCGATTTCATTAAAAGATTAGAGGAAACGCAACCTGTGAGATAACTTGGAAACTATGTATAATGACTAGGGGTTGCAACAGATGCATCATCATGTATATATGGCGACTGAACTAGGCAACCATCAAAGCCACCGTGTCCTCTCATATGGAAACTCTATGAAGCGCCACTACAAGGGAATAAAGGAAGAAAGAAAAGCCAGCCACCCTCTCGTCCTTGATTCCTTTTTTTATTTGTTCTCGGATAAAAGAAGAACGTTTGCCATTTGCATTTTAAAACATCATGATCAAAAACAATTACCCGCCTCCTTCTGTATTTTCCCTCACAACAAACGAATGGGATTACAGGCCTTGGTGAGCACCGGCTTCTTATGGCCTTGTTGCTCTGACAATATTTGAAGTTTCCTGCAGTAACTTCATTAGGCGTATTTTGTCCAGAATTAGTGGAGCGTGCTGTAAATTGCTAATGACAGATGTTTCTCCACACTGTCACACTCCTTGTATCATTTGATTTGGAAAGCAACATACGGTGTTCTGCTCCATCAGTATGTCACAGACTGTCTGCAAACAGCTGGTCATAACTCAGTTCAGTGAAAACCATTACTTTCCAATGAAGTGCTGGACACGTTCCAAATTGGGTTTTGGCATGGCCTCAGCTGCACCCATGATGCAGCGCAGCCCAGTGTTGCAGGTACACATGGAAGAGGGGAGGAAGAGGAGGGGAGGAAGAGGAGGGGTGGAGGGAGCAGGTGAAGAGGTTTTCTACGAGTCCTCTGTCTCTTTGCTCTCCAGCCCGGCACGAAGCACACACACACACACACACACACACACACACACACACACACACACACACACACACACACACACACACACACACACACACACACACACACACAGGACTAAAGCTTCGTTATAAGTTGTGAGGTCAAAACATCATGTGACGTCTTCTTCTCAAACAGAATGTGAAGAATTAGGAAGTAAAAGTGATTTTTAGATATTAGTGATTCAGGCATTCATTCAGCTTTTTAAGTGCGCTAAATTCACATATGTGTAATTATTACATTACATTACATTTAGCTGACCCTTTTATCCAAAGCGACTTACATTAAGTGCATTCGACCAAGAAGATACAAACTTGAAGAAAACAGAATCATATAAGTAGGTTTCATAGAGCAAACCATTTAAGTGCTACTCAACAGGCTTTAGATAAACCAGTTCTTTGTTAGTCTATAAGTGCTTTTTATTTTGCTTTGTTGTTTTGTTGTTTGTTTTTCATTTTATTGCTTGAAGTGGAGTCGAAGAGATGAGTTTTCAGTCTGCGCCGGAAGACGTGCAAGCTATCTGCTGTCCTGATTTCAATAGTTCCACCATTTTGGAGCCAGGATAGCAAACCACGCGTTTTTGCTGATGGGAACTTGGGTCCCCCTCGCAGTGCGGGGTGCAGCGAGCCGTTTGACTGATGCAGAGCGGAGTGCACGTGCTGGGGTGTACGGTTTAACCATGTCCTGGATGTAGGAAGGGCCAGATCCATTCACAGCAAACCGGTGTCTTGAAGTTGATTCTAGCAGTTACCGGAAGCCAGTGAAGGGAGCGGAGGAGCGGCGTGGTGTGGGAGAATTTAGGAAGGTTGAAGACCAGACGAGCCGCTGCATTCTGGATGAGCTGCAGAGGTCGGATGGCACATGCAGGTAGACCAGCCAGGAGGGAGTTGCAGTAGTCTAGGCGTGAGATGACGAGAGCCTGGACCAGAACCTGCGCTGCTTTCTGGGTCAGCTGGGGACGTATCCTCCTGATGTTGTAAAGAGTGTATCTGCAGCAGCGGGTTGTAGCAGCTATGTTTGCAGTGAAGGACAGTTTGTTATCTAGGGTCACACCCAGATTCCTTGCAGTCTGAGTCGGGGAAACAACAGAGGGGCCGATGTTGATTGTTAGGTCAAGAGTGGGACAATCTTTTCCCGGAAGGAAAAGCAGTTCAGTCTTGTCAAGGTTGAGCTTGAGGTGGTGGGCAGACATCCACCGAGAGATGTCTGCTAGACAAGCAGAGATGCGTGCGACAACCTGGGTTTCAGAACGGGGAAAAGACTAAATGAATTGAGTGTCGTCAGCGTAGCAATGGTATGAAAAACCATGCGGGCTAATGACTGATCCGAGCGAGTTTGTGTACAGAGAGAAGACACAAACTCGCTTGGATCATTATGAGCCAATTAAACCCCATTTAAATAACTTGGTTCAGTTAGCTTAGCGTAGCATAGCCTATAGCTTAGTTTAGCTTAGCTTAGTTTAGCTTAGACTGGAAACTGGTTGTTGGACTATCAAAAAAAAGATAGAAATCTGCCATGTATAACATGTGCGCTCAATCAAGACAAAAACTAAAATGTAGCTAAGTTATGTGCCGGACGTTTTTCAAAAATGCCTTACCAAGATGTTACTGCATCTTTTTACAGGGCTAGCTATTCTTTTCATTTTTTTGAATTTTTTGCTAGTCCAAGCTAACAGTAGCCTGGCTTTAGCTTCATTTTTAAAAGACAATTATGAGATGTATAATTGTATCTGCATTGATCATGTAGAGCACTTTGATTCTTAACTTTCATAATTTAGTTGAAATCCTAGAACAGCCAGAACTGATACAAAATGTATTATGTAGACTCTAATAGCAGTGAATATTTCTGTAATTAAAAGGTAAAGCTTGGGCTGCAAAGCGCTGGCCAGGAAGACAGTGCTGTGTGCCAGGACATCTCACAGCTCAGCTGCTGCCTGCATGCAGCAGAAGTGTCATTGACACCTCGCTCAGCTTCTAAAGATACGGCAGTAATGACGTTCTGTATTCCTGGGCCTGTCGAGTCTGGGTGTTAGTCACTATTTGGCCCGAGTGGTAAAGATCTCAACAGCAAAATAGCATGCTGACAACATATGCTAAATTAATCTCAAATCATTCATTTAATCTTCCTGTCTTTTAAAACCACAGCTTGAAGGTCAAGAGGAA
Organism: Notothenia coriiceps; assembly: GCF_000735185.1. NCBI lineage: Eukaryota > Metazoa > Chordata > Actinopteri > Perciformes > Nototheniidae > Notothenia > Notothenia coriiceps. The sequence continues at coordinate 29,645 of NW_011369006.1, read as the reverse complement.
AATAGATGGATGAAAAGGCCCTTGAGGATAACATAAAAAAAAAACTCCACTCAATCAATTTGTGATTCATTACATTAAATGTCACTATCATCACACTGTCAGTGTTAAAAGGGGTCAAAAACACCAGCACCCGAGGGACCTTTTAGACGGACCTCAACGTCCTGTATCAAATCTGTGACCTCTGGCGATATCAGGTCCTTTTTATCTGCCCGCTGACTGTATAACTGTGTAAGTGTTTGGTAGCAAACCTGACAAAACAGAACAGAATTGGATTAATGAAGACAAATGTGTGAACTGGGTGGTATGAATGTGGCATTTCGCGTCCCTTTGGATGGTGTTTCTGCTGCAAAGGCCTGTTCTCTCAATCATTGTAATAAGGCTGATCCCCCTCACAGCTCTGACAGCTCAAGACGAGGCTGCCCTCATTCTATTCCCAGCTTTAACATTGGAGAAAACAATAGCCTGCACTAACAAACACAGATATGCAGTGGTGGATAATAACAAAGTACATTTACTCAAGAACTATAGAATTTTAAGGTCATCTCTTGTTTGTGCTATATATTTCAACTATTTTGGAAGACAATTTTGTACTCGATGAGATTGAGATTATTAGCCAATACAAAACAGAACCCAATGTTTTTATTATTGGTTATCCAGCAGTAGTATATAAAGTAATTAAAATTAGCTCTACATTTACCAGCTATGATAAAAACAGATCCATATCCATGATACATCCATATGATTCTGAAATGAGACATTAAGGAGTACTTTTACTTTTTGATGGTGATACTTTTGTACTTTGACATAATGCAGGACTTTTACTTGTAAGAGTACTTTTAGGATTTAGTATTGCTACTTTTACTTAAGTAAAACAAATCGGACTACTTCTTTTAACCCTGCAGATATAAAATGGATGAACCAAAGACAATATATTTTTGAAAAATCACGACAAGCTACAAGCAGAATTAATCAAAATTGTCGGATTTCAAGAAGGGAGTCTTTTATATTTACAGCAGGAATAATTATCTAATATATATATTTTATCTGGTTAAATGTTTAGAGAATAAAGATCATTTTGCAAGTGATTTTTTTCGTCATCAGCAACACCCATCAGTCATGTTTCAGGGATGAGAAGATGTACATATATTTCAGTGTACTCATTACTGCCTTTATCAGCACAGTGGAAGTACACACAGTGTCTTTAAGGAGTATTGTTAAGCTGCTCCGATGCCTCCCACGAGGATTGTTATTCTCTTGTGTTAACTTCTGTGCAGTGCAGCGATGTGTTTAATCACGAAGAAGTACAAAAAAATGAACCATAATTTGCATTTTCATGGTTGTGTAAGCTTTGCGCACGCTATCCACAGAGCATGTAACGTCCCTGCTTTTAATGGGATGTTGTTTACTTGTAAGCAGACATGTCTAATTGGGCTTTAGCTCGCGTTACACTGTGCGTGGTTCCTATTGGTTTATAGGTTCAATGTTAATGCAAAAAGTGGCAGCACTAACATAACTAATTACCTTTAATAAACGAGAAATTCTACCGTTTTATTACCCTGTCTCCTACTCCCTGACCCAAAACTGACAATTGTGTTAATTGGATCTGATGAGGTTAGTTGACACAAATTCACGTTTAACTACATTAAAGTGAAAGGAAGAAGACTTCGCCCCCGGAGTCATCAACTCAATCAACGCTAATGACTCTAATGCTTCTTTGAATTTAATACTCATCACACACCTAATCGAGGCTCAGGGAAGGAGAGGTGACGCTGGACCTGTTCTCTTCTTCTGTCGTTCTACACTTTTTGTTGCGTCTGACGCAGCTTTGACATTTTAGAAAAAGCTTTCGGAGTAGGTCAAAGAGAAATAAAAGAGTGATTCTTTCTGAATTTAGCAGAAGAAGATGTTCACATTTGCTCTAATTTCTCTGTTTATCTCTTGACCTTCACATTGCCTTTTAGAGATCCCATGTAGAGCATCTCTCCTCTCACTCACGCTCTGAGGCCCTCCACCGATTTCACCGAGAGGATCCTCAGCAAAACAAAAAGTCACATTTATCTCTGTAATTGGCCTCAGCGTTTAAGTGGATAATGTGGTTATTACTGCATTCTTTGTTTCCTTTCTTTCCCTTCCTTTCTTTCCCCTATTCTCTCATTTTTTTATGAAACTGTTGAGCTGGTAAGTGCAATGCAGAGGCACGTATGCACTCTGGAAAGGTAATCTAGAAGCCAGTTGAGCCATGACAAATAGGGACAGCTGGCCTAATTGAATCATTTGAGCTAAGACAGCTCAACTTGGTTATCCCCTCTGCAGCCCACACTGATATTAGTGCGGGAATCATTAGCCATGAAATCATGTCTGCTCTCTCTGACTGCATCCTTTATGACATGACAGCCAGCCCAGCCTGTCTGTTTCACTCTCGCACCCAAAAAGAGCCTTTCATCGTAAACAGGCAGAGGTGGAGGCAACCAGGAAAGAGTGGGATTTCTTTTTGTCTCGCTCTGGACGTTTGTTCTTGTGAAACCGAATGTGCAGAGTTTTGTGGTTACATGAAGGCGTTACTGTTCCGCTAAATCAAAATATCTTTCATCCTGGAGCGAATTTATTATTCCGTTCGTTAGAAATACTTTTTTTTTTACTTTGGCTGAAGAATATTATGCACATATTGCTTTTGAAGACATGTCTTTGTCCTCTTCTGGTCACATTTTCAATTGCGTCCTGTCACACTTCACAGCCCATAATGAGACACAATTACACTCATTCCTGAAGACCATTTGCAAAATAATGCAATCAGGTGGCCATGATGGGCTCCATCGAGGATTAGGGGGAGGGCTCTGGGAGGGGGGAGAGAGGGGGAGCCCCATGTCGTGAGACCCCTCCTGTCTCGCAGCCTGTTTTCTGTGGTTCCTCGCTGCAGGACGACCCACCATGCCAGGCTGTGCCATGCCAGGTGGTGCCATGGGCATCCACACAGCAGCGAGAGGGATATTGGTTTAGTGAGGGAGGGGAGGGCATTGAAGAATTAGCTCATAATTTGTCCTTTACTTAATTGCACAATGGTTTGTGTTGTCTGTTGAAAAGTGAACTATAGGCTCATTATTCTCCTCTTAAGCATTAGTGTAGTGCCGGGGACATGAAGCACGGTGAGCTCAATGGATGGTCTTTGTGCTCTGCGTAATAATGGACATCCATCCCAGAGCGAGGGTGCCTGGCTTAATGGAGCTCAGACTGGGGATACTGTGCAATGTTCAGGCCCATTTCCTTCTGACTCACATTCCACTGGGGTGGCATGACCCCAATGAGACGCTTGCTTTCCCCAGGTGGCAGTGAGCGATGCTCCTCCACAGCATGGGGCGGGGGGGGGGAGGGCGACGAGACCCTTCTTTGCCCAATGGGCTGAGCTGGAACCACAGACTCTTACACATCCCTTAAGCACACATACACTCTGAAGCACCCTTCACACCCTCAGGGTCAACAGCCCACTTTCAAGGAAATTTTGACGTGAGCAATTATTGAGGGTTAGGCAGTGACAGGTCTATTCCAGGTTTCTACAGGCGCACAAAAGAGAAGCGGACTGACAATCGTGTGGAATTACGACTCGGGTTGAGGCAGTGTGCCGGACTAAGTGAGCTTCATGTCTGTCTGCCTCTCCCCCCTCTACCCTGGGGGCTTTTAGACGAGCTCTCCCTGGATGTTTACACATCATTAAGGTCTCGTCTCTGCTCAGTAAAGAACAGCCCTGCATTGGTCTGGGATGGAAGGAAAAGACAGAGACTGGTCAAGCGTGAGAGAAAGAAAGCAGGGCAGCAGAGGAGGCAGCAGAGTCTCACAGACAGTGAGAAAACACTTCAGAGGAGCTGTGTATGAAGTTGAGATTCAGACTTTCAAACACAGAAGTGCTAAGAAAACTTTTGCATCATTGCATCACAAATATTTCTCACAATTAATCATATCCTTTGCAGTTTTGTCAAATGTGCCTATTAGACAAAATGAGCCGATTATTATCAAAAGGAAGTGATTAGTGATTGTTTGCATCATCAGCAGAGCTTTAAAAATAACTTCAGAAATGTGACTTCTGAAAGAAAAAAGCAGCAGCAGGAAAGTCTGGTGTGTGGCAGACACGTTAGACAACACTGGTAATGAAGCATTGGCAGAAAGGGATAATTATTTTAATTAATGATAATGGTTTTAATGATTCAACATTTTGGCTAATTGATTATGATTGATTGCACATTACTAAACAAGGAAAGTGAATCAGGGAGGTAATCAGGGAGATGACAGCGCAGGTCAACACTACAGCGTGACGGAACATACACTACACATGCTAATCAGACCCGGAGAGACGAGGGAGGAGAGAGACGGGCAGATGGAGGGAGAAATAAGTGTACAGGAGTAAAGAAAAGATCAAGATAAAAATGCAACGAAGAGGATGTTGTTGTCAAGACAGAACTGGAAAACTGTGAAAATAGGGGAAAGGCTCGTATAGTAAAAATATGCAAATTCAAGATGACTTTCAGAAAATAGCTGATCAGAAAATATGATGTGAATGAAGGATGACATCTTAAAGGTCACCTATCATGCTATTTTTAGGCAATAGCATAGGTCTCAGATATATACAAATATATAAAAAACATGTCTATGAAGTGTTTTGCTCAAAATACCAAACAGATCACCCATCTATAGCCATGCCTCATATCCCTCCATTTCACTTCCTGTTTCTAAAGTGCTGATTTTATGTATAAAGAAAAGGCTTTCTCTCTTGCCGGTTATACCACAAGGTGAGTTTCTTTTTACTTCCTGCTTCTTCACACACATGCTCTCCAGTGCAGGTTAGCTCTGAGCGTTAGCCATGCTAATGTAAACACCGACCATATTACGTCCAAAACAGTCGGGCATTGTTTCTGATAGCAACGTTTCTGATAGGGCCGTGGGTCCACATTTCAGATATTACGTCATATCGGACGCAAATCTGGATCAGCAACAAGCAATGAGAAAAGGGTTTTTTATAGGCTAACACAGCCTCTTTAGTATTTAAAAATATTTCCCTGTAAAATAATTAGATTTAAATGATAAAATGGGGCGAAACCTTTTAGGATATCAAATAAATTAGAAATACATGAGGAAAAAATGTGAGTTGTGTTTAAGGCAGATTTAATTTGTTTACCTTGTCCACTAAAACAGAATTTGTGAAGCCTCATTAATTCAATTAGGTTCCATAAAAATAAATGATATTATGAATTACATTTGAAACTAAGACGTAATTTCAAAGGCTCAGAAACTCTAACACAAAAGGGCCTGGGGTTGCATTCTGTGGATAAACAAGCCCCCTTTCCAAGAGGAATCAGAAACACTAGTGTCCCCTAAAAGCCACTTGAGGTGTGTTTGTGTATCGCAGCATTAGCATCACCCTGTGACCCGTTAAGGAGGGAGTCGGCCCTTCCTCTTCTCCTCTGGCTTCCCTCCATCCACACTCGATTGTTCCCAGACTCCCCTCTCCACCTCCATCATCAGTTGTTTGAGCCTCTAGCCGTACACCCCATGACATGCAAATCCATCCCCTTGATTTGGAGAGATGGTGAGTGGAGTGGTAAAGTGTCTTGCCCTCTGCCACCTTCCCCCTCCCCCCTTCTCCTCCGTCCTAACCAGAGTCTCATGCTCTTATGGGTCGCTCCTCAGAGTGGATAGACTGGGTTCGTGTTTAATTAATGAAATGTATGATAATGTGATTTCTTTAATAGAATGACATAGTCTAATGGTGTTGTGTGATTATGATTAATATAGTACTTTGGTGAGAGAGAACACCAGCCAAAGGCTAAATGAGGACCCCCTCTCTCTGGTTCCAGGCCTGGACACATTTCAGCGCTGCATGGACCTCTGATCAACTCTTGTTTCTGTCTCTTAGCTTAGATAGAGAGTGTTGAAATAGTTTGATTTAGGGAAATGCACTTATTCGCTTCTTTGCTGTTAGCTAGAGAAGAAACCGAGGTGAATAAGAAGTGGCAGCCAGTAGCTCATTAGATTATCTTACGTAGCATAAAAAGTAAAAACACAGGTATTGGCTACCTGTTATGTCCAAAGGTTACATATTCTGCATGGCAACATAGGCTACACATTTTGGACAACTTCAGGACAACATACATTTACATATAATGCACTTTTAAGTGGATATGGCAGTTAGCTTACATTTTCTTATTTTACACATTAGCATTCATTTGGAGTCATGTTTTTGGCCATGTGTGGGGAATATCTCGCTTTTAAGTTAAATATTCCACTTTCTTAACTTGCTAGTCGCTAATTTTGTCCGTCCTTTGGTGCTAAGCAGGTAGCGTACAGTTCCCCCTTCATTGCACTCTTTATGCTAAGCTAAGCTAAGCTAAGCAATAGCTGGCTATAGATTCATATTAACTTAAGAGTTATCTTTATCTCATTATATTAATGTCTACAGGAAAGCAAAAATTCTAGAATAAAGAAGTAGTACTTGAAATTATCACCAAATAGATGCTGTGCTAGCTTAATAGCATTTGACAATATTTATTCTCATGGTTTTTTCTCTCAAAAAGCTTGCTCCTATTTTATTGTTACTTTGTGAACCATCATTTTAACCTCATATACACATAAAGAAGATTCATGTCTTCAGCTGATCCGTTTAAGGAGGCCTATAATGATACTATGGGTCAAAGGTCGCTATTTTCTCTTTTAGGTGTAGACTGGTGGAGTGGCAGTCAGGCGTGAATCATATTATCCTTGAAGAGATTAATGTAGCAGACTGAATGAAGGGGGTAATGATGTGGACGAAGGCCGATTAAACCCCCTTTATGATGGGAGCAACTACTTTGATTTCTGTGAGGTGTTTCCTTCATTTTCCAAATATTCAGACTAATTTACCATATGGCAGGAAAAGTTCTCATTAGACGTGGAAGTGTTGCAACGTCAAAACCCATAAAATTGTAGTTGTGAGCGTCAGATGTGAACATGTTTGGCAGTGAGTGGACAGTGATGAATTAAGGTGGATGCTTCTCCTTCAGAAACAAAGCCTTCCATCACATCCACCTGTCTGAAGGTCGCCTGAAGGACAGAAGCGAAGCCATCGTCTGGAGAAACAGGAGGTTTGAGGGAAGTGCTTCTCCGCAACCGTTTGTCACTCTGATATGTGTTAAATGTGATAATTAATACTGTAATTTAACTAAACCCACTCTGCGAGGTTTGTAATTAAAACTGATGTACCTACTTAGCACACCAAGCATCACAGGTGGGCCCAAATTAATCTGCAAATAGAGCTAAATTGCCTGTGCTTAGCGTTTTCGTCAACGTCACTCAGTTTGGGGGGAAATATCTGTAATTAATTCTGATATAACAAAGTCATACATTTGAGGTTAAATGCAGCCTTGACAACAGACGCGATGACAGCAAGAGACCTCATCGAGTCGTCCCAGATGGGATCCACGACTTCGCTTTCTCCAAGATCTTGGCGGAGACTTCCTCTCACGACAGTTTGCAGATATGAAGGCAAGAGGAAATATTCAAAGATAGACTTGTGTGTTTTTTTTTTTCTCTTCTTGCACACGCTCTCCGAGTAAATCAAAATGAACTGGAGTGAAAGCAGAATTCCAGACTACAGAACGGAAAATGAAGTGATTAGTTCTGGATGGGAGCCAAATGAATGAATGCATTTTGATTTCGACTTGCAATGAAGCCGCACAATTATTTACGAGCTTGTGTAGTGAGAGTTTTTGCTCTCTTTAATTTCTATGTTACAATAGATCCAAAAAAATAACAGTTAACGATATGTTTGATATATCTAGTGCTAGTTAGGTAAATATCAGATATTTCTTTCATGGTAGAAATGGTCAGTAGGGATCTTATTCCAATATAAGCAGTATTCAAATCATTTCAAAACACAAAGTATATTTGATTATCACAAGAAAAGTGTGTTAAATTACTTTATTTTGCAAATTCAATTCTGCTTCCAATCATCAACAAGAACAAGGACACAAAATTAGCATAATGTAAAATAGATGTGTATTGTATTAAATAATAACAAGTGAAACACGCCTACTATGAGGCACGATATCGTTCATTGTTCTCTCCTGGGTTTTTGTTTTGGTTGGAGCAAAAATAGTAGATTAAACTGAACGACAGTCAAATCAAAGAAATAATCACATGTTTATGAATATTTAATATGGTCATGGCAAATAAGGCAAGTGATTAGGAGTTTCCATAAATTAGCAAATTGTTATTTTATGTTAATGAGAGATCTTCAGCTTTCTCTCATGAATAATTTATGAATCAACAAAAAAAAGTTTTGCGCGGGGAAGGAGTGAGTGGAGTCTGACTGTTGATCACACACACACACACACACACACACACACACACACACACACACACACACACACACACACACACCTATAGTTTTAAATGTAATTTTCACTTGATATTTGGGCAGGTTTCACAATATAATCAATTTTGTAACAAGGGCGCAGAAAAAACTGTGGAGATATAAGCTGTCAAAGTGTAATGATTGTAAAATGACATGACAGAGGAGCTGGAGGAAACGTGAGAACGAGCGTACAGTGAAGTGAGCAGGGAGGGGTCTCACTAAAGGGGTTAGTGTGAAGGCGGAGGAGAGGAGTGGGTGGGGCAGGAAGGGCAGCGAGTCAGAAAACAAGAGCAAAACAAATCTGTGATCTGGAACTGGGAGAGCAGCCACTCAGGAGGGATTAATGAGAAGTAGGAGGCTGTGAAATTATGTGGCCTTTGAGTGGGGAGAATGGCCCTAGCAGAGCATGGCCCTGAAATGAGGTGAGACAAACTTCACCTGATCCACAATTAACGGCGTCATGCGGATGGGTGACACGGGGTCACGGCAGGGGAGGGAAGAAAAACCCACAATTCACTTTGTGGCAAATTATCACCCCTCTGAAAAAGGGCAACCATCAGAGGAGGGGAGGATTTTACCTGTCTTTAAAAAAACGAAGGCTTGTTAGAAAGATTTATAAGGAAGCGTGAAATAGAGACAATTAACTGCAAAATAAAGAGTGGACGAGTGAGCGACAGAAAATGGGATTTGATTGCACGGGGG
>NW_011369006.1:5942-20527 GCF_000735185.1 Notothenia coriiceps | reverse complement strand
GAGAGATGGAGGGAGGGAGGGAGGGTGATGGGAGGGGTCAGACCTTCTGATTCAGCAGCCCTGCCACACAGACCCAGCTTTACACAGGCCTCTGGCCCACAGTTTAACAGAGAGGCTGGCTCTGCCCCCGCTGAAGGTGGGCCGGGGGTCCAGTTAAAAACAAGGAAGTGGGTCATAAAACTTGTGCACTTGGTATTATTTCACAGGAGTCAAAAGCCTATTAAAACATTGTCTTAACGACAGAGTGCTCGAAGTACAGTGTGTTTTCCTATCCTTCACAGGAAAGTATAAGAACAGGTGTTTGTAAACGTGTGAAATCATCCATTTATTGTGTTCAAGCTATGACTAAAAGTGAACTGTATGAACCATTGCTTTGTCATCAGCTTTAATCTAACTTTAAAAGTATTTTACTGCTTATATTTTCGTTTGTCTTTTAGTTGTTTCTTTTTGTTTCATTTTGTATTTCAGTTTAATTCTTGCCTTTCTTTTTCTTTTACTGTATGTACAAATATGAGCTTATATTCTCAACAAAGTGCATCTGCTTAATAAATTAAGCCAGTAAGTACTAAAAAAGAAAGAAAACTAGTTTTAAATGCGGAGACGTGAATAGCTGCTCAGCTCCAGAGCATGTACGTGAAACTTAATCATCTTTTTTAAGAATATTTTCCAGGTGCCACTGGTATTATATTCCCACTTGGAACCACCTCCGGACTGCCTCACATTCACACACCAGTTGGAGGAGAGGGCACAACAGATGGGCCGTTGCTCATCACAACGTCCACTTGTTCTAAAGGGGAAAGCGGGGGCCTCCGACAGCACGTCTTAAGTTGTGTAATAAGCTTTTAGTGTCACAAATGAAAATCACACGTTCATTTTTTTTTCTCAGGTTGTTTTTTTCCCTGTAGAAGATTTGTTCCCGCAGCTCCCAGAGGATGAGTGAATTGTATAACATAAACCGGCATCTTATAGAAGAGGGAAATTACTTTTGTTGATATTTAACATTATTGACGAGATTTATCCGTCTCTATAATCTGTCAGCTGTTGCCATGGCAGCTGGTGTGCAGTTTTTAAAACCATAGCCTGTGTTATTTGCCTCCACAGTGGAGTTTTTACACTGACATCTGTCGTGTTTTTACGATTGTTCCATGTGTGAAAAATCTCCCCCAGTTGTCCTGAGTTTTAACAAAGCACCTATTCCGTCCTCTCAGTATACGACTGAGCCATCACTTCATATTACAGGTCAGCGTTACGGTGCTTAATTATGTGCCGGCTGCTCGGGGCTCCTAATAACCTGTCATTGAGGGGAATTTGAATGTCACACCATATTGTTGGACCCTAATGGCAGCAGGCAGATCCACTGATGAGCCGTTTTGGGACAATTACAGTGGATATTCAAATCGCAGGTCTAGGTGTGTGTGGAGCTGCACCGCACACACACACACACACACACACACACTTGTTGTATCTTGACCCCTCAGCCCAAATCTCTTGACACATAAAGAAGATCTCCCCCCCCCACCACCCCCCTCCTTTCCACGCCGCTGCTGGAACAGTTTAACTGTAGCCTGATCGCTTTTATTATCCTCCTAATCCAGATATCAGCGATTTCATCAAGCCGAGGAAGATATGCATATCATGAATTATTTTGACACTGGGACCTTTTAATTTTCGCCGGCAATATTTCATCCCACCAATCAGTGCCTGGAGTGGTTGTCGGACGTGGCGGTGTCAGAGGACGAGGTTCACCTCCCCCTCCCCCCTCCCACGGCGGGTCCAAATCATCCCGGGGACAATAATGAGCTACGGCCACAATTATGAGCTGCCCGTGTGAGCGTGCATCTCATCAGAGGCCCCCATGCTGCTGTGGAGGAGGAGCAGAGACACAATGCAGGACGCACACATCAGGGATTTCATATATGAACAGGCAGGAAGGAGGGTGTCTTTAAAATGTATTCTGTTACAACTACAAGATAGCTGTAAGAAAAAGTAGTCTAACCTGAGTATCAGTTGAAATTGAATGTGATTTACTTTTGGAAAACGTCAATTACAAGTTAATACAAGAAAAAAATATCAATAAGTGTATAAAGAAACCAACATATTTACTACCAAGCATGTGTCTTCTGCTACTGATTAAAAAACTAAAAAGTGCCTTTTATTATGTAAATTCAGGCAGTTTTCAAGCACTTAATTGCAGATTGGATTTTGCTGTAACTTCTACTTTTTAGAGGCAGGAATAACATTAATCAAACAGGTACTGCATTTGTGTTAAAGATGTTGAAGTTACTTGCATTTTAATAGCACATTATGTTATGGTGTGTTCAACTTTAACAATATTTCAAGATGGAAATTATATAATGCATTACTATGTGGATTGACATATTTGTATTTTGTAAAGAAAGTGTCATATAATTAGTTACAATAAGCTATGAAAATGTTGAAATTAACTTAGTTAAATCGTTTAAATCTTACTTATTATTCATAATGATCACATTTTCTAATATGTAATAGACTAACGGGGCCCTTCAAACTTATAATGAATAGTTTTACTTTTGATTAACACTCTTAGGAACAAATTGCTTGCAGGACTTTCACTTGTAATGCATTTGTCCTTCGTACGTTAAAAATATTCTGGAAACTTTCTTCCATCACTGCAGATTGATATAGCTACATGCAAATGATCATCTTACAAAATGTGAAGCACTTTTATTATAGAGTGTACTGCCACAGAAAATCACCTTGACCAGCTACAACATTAAATACTGCTTACATGGACCAGTGATAACTCTGCTGTATTATAACCATATAACAGTCAGGAGACATTCTGCATTGTGAGTACTTATGAGTATAAGTACATTTACTTCGGTTAAGGTACCCTAGAGCAGGGTTTTTTCCCAAGAGCCCCCCCAAATGACTCCTATTGGAAGTTTAAAAATGTGCTTATCCAGACAAGCCTGGATTGGAAACTTTACGGGCAGAAGAAACATTTCTATAGAAAGAATTATACATTTCTGTCTTTTTATGCCTTTAATAGCTAGTAACTTGAATTTTTATTAAAATAATTAATCAATATTTTTTTATATTTTATTGTAATGTAGAGACAAGGCTTTTAGTGACAATCATGTATTGCGTTACAATTATATGTAAAACAATTTTCTTTTTTAAATGTAAAAAAATAATAAAAGTCTAAATATTATATTTGGCCTCAAATCATCTGAGGCCTGGCGCCCCCCCCTGCGATCTTTGGCGCCCCCCCAAGGGGGTGCGCCCCCCAGGTTGGGAACCACTGCCCTAGTGGGCTAACGTCTTGTAACCTTTGTTTAAAGAGGACATTTGTGGTGCCTGCACATCCCATTAAACTTATTTGTGTGTGGTATTCTATTACTATAAAATGGTGTCAACAGTTCTGTCACAATGTTCAGACTCAGTAACCGCATCATTTAACATTTTTGTTCTTACACTCAGAGACTACATGAAGCCATGAGGATGGGTAATACTGCGCAGCACAGGGTGTCATGTCTGCCTGTGATATGTGGACTGTGTGAGTTAATCCTCTGATGTTTTTACTCCCTGCAGAGCGGGTATTACGTGAGCAAATTGGATGCTCAAACAGTCAGTCCGTGACCTTCCCTCATCCCGGATGTTGACCCCCGTATAAAGAGAGACATTACATCTCGTTACACAACAACACGGCTCCTGCGCCTCGCTCCGGATAAAGAAAAATGTCTCAATTAAATCTTCACCGGGGCCCCCCGCCGGAGAGTTATCGCTGCACTCACACATCCTCAAAAGTTATTTGACATAAATTGCCGGAGTCACATCATTTCCTGCCACACTCTGAGCGGGATTTACGGCTGATCCCATTGACGGGGAGCTAAACCTCCAATACAATTCCTCAAGAGCCCGGGGACGAGAGGAGCACCTATCTCTCCCCCCCCCATCAGCCCCCTCTAACGCAGATTAACCATGCAAATACACACAGGTGGGAGGATGATACCGCCAACACATTTATGCACATATATGCAACTGGGCTGATATGGCCATGAGGGGTTGGGGGGGGGGCTGTGCACAAGACAGGCTGATTGTGTTTTATCAGATGGGGGTGAAACATGGGGAAAAGCAAGGTGGTGTATCCAAAGAACTCAAGGAGGGAAAGTTATCTGTGGCTTTGATAAAAAAAACGAGAGGTGAATTGAGTCATTTCACAAAGGCAGCACATGAAGCTTTGAGAAAAATCATTTAAAAGTGAAAATGTCCTTTTGCATTAGTGCTCAGGAATGCAGAGAAAGGTGCATTATCTCCTAAAAACAACCTTATGGCTGCATTAGCGCTCAGATATTACAGGAGGTGAGCGAGGCGTGTCAGTGTGTTAATGGTGGTGAGGATTCTCGCTCAGTCTAAAGATGGAAATGCCGTTTCAGCGGTCACCTAATTACAAACAAGTGTTCAGAGTGTACACTGGACCCAGCACTTCATCACTTGTCAGGCTTACTGTCTCTCTCTAGTGGTGGGAAGGGAGAAGACTGAGCTCAGAGGGGCTCAGGGTGCCTGCAAATCACACCAAGATACTTGTTTGTCAGTGTCAATGGCCAATATGGACAAGAGGTTCCCTAAGTCAGAATCATCTAACAGTCCTTGACAACAGGGCACATCTAATGCTACAAAATAGACCTTGAGGGGAGATTATATTATCAAAAATATGAGAAGGTTAACTCTCTTAAAAAAGATTAAAAGATTTCTATGTAGTTAAAAAAGTTGTATTGAGCGGAAAATAGATGTTGAATACTTTTCTCAGAGGATTTTCATTGTACAAATAAAGATTTAAAATGGCTTTAGGGATATAGATATTGGATAGTCAATATTTCCTAAACTCCTTTTAGACGGTTGCAGATGCCGATATACACACACACACACTTTTTCAGCCAAAATGCAAAGTACATCAAGTGTCCCCTGTAGTGGAATAAAAATGATATTATGCCTACTGGCCCTTGTTTTTCAAAATGTACACATTGACTGAGAAAACTAAGAAAAGTACTTCAACTGAGGTTACATGTAAATCATGCCATACTGTATAACAGCGGTTCCCAACATTGTTCAACTCAGGGCCCTCTTAAGAATCTAAAAAATATCGTGGCCCACATTCAACCATCGACAATATGGAGACTAAATAAAGTTCTGATTGGTCAATTCAGAACATGTGACACGTTGTCAATCCAGTAGTACAGACCGCTGTCAAGGACTGTAATGACCGTTGCTAAGGAGGATCAAGAAAAAGAAAGGAAAAAAAAAAATTCTTAATAATGAAATGTTTCCACACAAATCATAATGTTTTGCAAATTATTTGGCGGCACAGGTTGGGGACCGCTGCTGTATAACATTTTACGCAACACATCGGTAAGTCACAGCAGAGGAAGTAATCATTTCTGCAGACAACGATGACGTGCCGGTATCATTTATTAACATCGCCGTTAAACAGGCTCTGTAGCCAGACTCCATTCAGATATTACAGCGGCAGTGAAGCCTCCCTCCAGCTTGGCGTTTCATTGGAGGATCAGCAGCAGCAGCAGCATCAGCACCATCAGTGGCCAACCCATCAGTGGCTCGGGGCCTCCAGCTGGGGCTGCGCTGCCTGCGCTACCAGCAGCAGGGCTGGGGTGGCGGGTGGGGGGAGGTGGTGGGGCGCCACAGGATCGCCCTGGGGCCCCTCACTTATGCACCAGTAAAGAGAACTGGATTTCCCCTCTCCCTCGGCTACGAACGGTTGCTGCCTTCAGCGATTTGATTCGACGAAGCGAGCTCTGCACAACTGCAAACGCCGTGAAGGTGATCACAAGAGAACACGATGACCGCATCATATTCAGCAAAAATAATGCAAAAGAAAAAGAAAAAGCACCAGACATGTTTGGATTTGAAGTTTATCATCGTTTGCATTAACAGTGTAAGGGATCTACAGTTTAAAGATCTGCATTCAGTATATTACATTTGATGACAGACGAGCGAGTCTGTACAGTTACACTTTGTTTTTGTCGACCTTACAGAGGTTCATCTAACAGCTGTGGGAAATGTACACTTTGAGCGACACATGAGAAGAGTTCTAAGAAACTACGTTCAAGTATTTCTTCGCAGTATGACACCAAATATTAAAAATTAAATCACGATGCAATTTAGAGATTGATTCTGTGCAAAATGGACAAATAAAGAAGACATTGTAATACTGATGATAATCTTAACTAATACCTTTTATCCAAAAACATTATTTTAAAGACTGATCTATTTCTACATTTAACGCAAAAAATATTATTGCTTTTCCAGAGAGTAGTGGTGATTAATTCAGGTCGATCTGTGCCGACCCTCTATCTGTTTGACCTCGACCGACTGTGACGTCTATGCACCATCAGAACAATAAAAGTGGCCTGGTCAGCAGCGGAAATTATAATTATTAATGACACTCACACAAGTCGGAGGAGATCATGATTAAAACCTGGTGTGAGTCATGGGGTCGTAAAGTCTAAAGGAAAGGAATAAACTCACTAAGCATTAGCTGTTCTGTGGCATCCAATCAAATTACAAAAACTGAACAATCCTTCACATGTAGGCTCCGAGACTTTAGGGAATCAGGCACCATTTACAAAATGTACATAACCACACCGTTGTTCCAGTTTTCCACTACTGCACAGCGAGTCCTGTGTGTGTGTGTGTGTGTGTGTGTGTGTGTGTGTGTGTGTGTGTGTGTGTGTGTGTGTGTGTAGCGACATGATGTTTGCTGTAAGGACACTGCTGGCTAAACTGAAGATTAAACAGGTGGGGCGATGATACTGTAACAGTGGGAGTGGGAGTCCAGGGAAGGGTCCAATAAGCAGGCAGCTGACACGTTGGTATTTGACATGCTGAGGGAGGGAAACTACAGAAGACTATAAAGCTGATGTGAAAGCAGAGGTAGCCTAACGTGTGTGCAAAAACACAAAGCGCTGTCAATCAAATCACTGCTGCTGTGATTGGATCAGTCCAGAGGAGTTCAGGTAATGTAGTTAGTGGTGGTTTATCGTTCAGTATGTAATGCATGAGAGCCGGTGACTAGTTCACTATTTCTACTGAGGAGACGTCCCGCGCTAAGCTAAGAGCCGCCCCGCACAGCTGTTACATCTGACTCTCACATGATTTAAACGAACGATGGAAAAAATAATATTAAATATATAGCTAAAGTTAAATGTCAAAAAGGCACACACAACAATCACAGATCTAGGCATCAGGCGAGGTTGGCACGAAAGACGAAAAAGCATGCTAAATAAAACTGTAGGGGAAAAGAAAAAAATGTATAGTCAAAAGGATAGGGAGTAGACACGATGAGGAAAAGCAACCAAAAACCATGCACACACAAAAAAAACAAAACAAGAACTTCCAATTTCTAATGAATCAGCCAGAATGAAATATGTCCAGAATTTGGTTTGGTACGATTTGTAGTCCTCTATGTCTGCTGGAATACACACGCAGCTAGGTCTGCACATAAAAGCCAGTAGTGGTGAGATGTAGCTGGATATATACACAAGTTAAAGTTATTGCAGGTTCCACTCGGCAGTCCAGCACTTGTTGCACGCTCGTGGTGTGCTTAGCGAAGTGAGGGGGGGGGGCTACGCTAGTGTTGGCTTAGTCCGAGGCTGAGAGACGCTAAGGCTGCAGCTGGATGGTACTTTAGAGGAGACACAGGAGCAGAGAGAGAGACAGGAAGTGGTCACCAGTAAAAGGAGCGGGTCAGGAAGTTGGCGGCCGTGTTGAGCCAGCCCATGCCGTCTGTGATGGAGCCGACGCGTGTCATCGCCTTGTCCTGCTCCTCGGACGGGCTCTCCTCCTCGGGCAGGTATTCTGGGATGTCTTCGTTCACCTCCACCGCCTCCTCCGAGTCCTCGCTGAACGCCAAGATCCTCTGCGGAAAGACAAAAGAGAAATATTTGTTTTTAGTGTAATTTGTCCGTCATCATCATCCTCACAGTCAGATTACATGTCTGAGCCTGGTCTGCCCCCTGCTGGCCACTTTATGTATGACTGTTCAAATGCAGCAACTCTTTCTTAATATTTAAAAGAACAATTAACAAATGATTGGAAAACAAACACTTTGGAATCCCACTTGATTTATGAGTTTTAAATACAGCTTCACTAAATTCAAGTGTACACACTGCTGGGAAATGGTACGACTGGGACTGGTGTGTGTTTGGCAAAAAGGGAGTAGCCTGGAGGCGGAGGCAGAGATGTGACTAGCTAATCATGTCAGTGTGAATGAGTCTCAGCCGCAGGCAAGGGCGGCCACACACAGATACACACAGCTTACACTACATCCAGGGAAATTAGTCCACAGCAATTTAAAGTAAACAATACAGTTCTTTCTCTCTTATTATCTGCCCTTACCTCGGCTCCATTCTCCGTCCTCACCACCTGCTGAGCCGTCATCACTTTGGTGGAGTTGATGGCTGTGCCCAACGCCTGTGAGGAAAAGGAAACACTTATTTGTGACTCTTCTCTTTCTGTCTTCAGCTAAAACAATAATAATATAAATAATATTATGGTTTTATTAAATGTTGGTGGTCAATTCTGGTTTAAATAATCATTTATAGGTTGACGAGCAGCGTCAACAAAGGTTGTAAATGTATGAGAACGCTTATTTTCTGCTTTTGTAATGAAGAAGACCAATATCAATGACTTTCCAGTTTCACATACCAATAAATAAATTGATATCTAACTTTCTGCTCTAAGAGCTAGGACTGAAGGGAGCAGGTTCTCCTACCTTTAATAACTCCAAAACATCTGATTTACTTTATCAGCCAAGAGTAAAATAGTAGTAGTATAGTATTAGAAGTACAATGTTCAAGGGAGTTGAATACAATTAAATATAGTTAAGAGTGATAAAAATACACATAATACATATGCTGCATTCGGACATATTGCAAAGTCCATAGCAAACAGCGTGTGTGTGTGTGTGTGTGTGTGTGTGTGTGTGTGTGTGTGTGTGTGTGTGTGCAACTGTGGGAGTGTGTATCCCAACTGGCAACAACGCAGCAATCAATAAATTACAGAGAAAAGTGGCAGCCCTTAGATGTTTGGAAGTGTTTAAAATNACGTGTGTGTGTGTGTGTGTGTGTGTCGTGTCGTGTGTGTTGTGTCGTGTGTGTAGTCGTCGTGTGTGTAGTAGAGAGTAGAGAGTGTGTAGTGTGTGTGTGTGTGTGTGTGTGTGTGTGTGTGTGTTGTCGTCGTGTCGTAGGTAACGTTACGTTACGTTAGTCGTAGTACGATTATTACGTAGTAGTTACGTGTGTGTGTGTGTGTGTGTGTGTGTGTGTGTGTGTGTGTGTGTGTGTGTGTGTGTGTGTGTGTGTGTGTGTGTGTGTGTGTCTGCTGCAGTGATAGTGCGGCCGCCCACCAGAGGCCGTCTGTCTGCTGTAATGTAATCTGGCTAGCTGCTAGCTTCCTGCAGAGCAGCGTTCAGGTTCAATCCCAGCCTCCTGCTGATCAATGGCTGACATTTACAACCTGACCCCTACACCCCCCAACCCGTGCCACATAGATATGGCTAAGCTGCACTGACAACACTCGTAATGACAGCGGCAAACACTACAGCACAAAGAGAGATGTCTTTGCATCAATAATGTTTGGTGTGTATAGTTTCGAGGAGCAGATGAAGTCAGAGCATGGTGGCAAAGCACCTTGCAAAGCGCCACCAGACTCCTTTGACAGAAGCAGTCATTTAACCTCGCAGGACAAGATCAAGTACTTGATCCCTCAGTTGGTCTGGGTGTGTCAAACTGACTTCATAATGGCAGCGGTAAACCAGCAACTGCTGCGTTCTGTCTGCTAAAATTATTGTTTTTGTCCAAGGCGTCTGCTGGCTTTTAAAGAAAATATATGTTAGTTTCAAACGGTTTCAGTTCCATGTCTGAAAGGGGTGACTGACAGCAAGGGCAAACAGTAAGGGGCTGTCACTACATCCTTATCATGGCCAAGAACATTAAAAGTGTTAGATAAAAAGTCAAAATCATATTTAATTTTGTGTTTTGAGCATTTTGTCCCTTTTTGGTAAATTAATTACACTAAAAATACAAGTGTACGAAGGTCAAGAGAGTCTCCAGCCATAAACTATATACAAAAGCATACATTGAGATTGAAATCTCTTGCATAATGGATTTCAATCTCAATAAGAGAGCATGAAAAATGAATAAAAGAAAAGAGGTTAGATTATACACACGATAATAATAACATGATTCAATAATAACCCTGTAGCATACCGGTATACTGTGACACTCCTAATACTACCTATGGATAATAACCCATTACTACCCTACTCTGAAAGAAGGAGTCTCTCCCTATAAGTGCTGAATGCAGCCCGTGGGACACTCACTGAGTCGTCCAGTCCGTCGATGTGCAGCACCACCGTCTTGGCCCTCTTGTTGCTGGAGCCCAGGAAGAACTGGGCTTTCTTCTGGCAGGACGCAGCGGCCGCCTCCGCCTGCTCCGCCTCCTCTTTACCCGCCAGCTGCAGGATCTCATAGATCTCAGAGGCCAGCAGCTTGGTCTCCCCGGGCGACGTACTCCTTCAGGGAGAGAGGGAGAAGATCATAGAAGAAACATTACTGAATTTGTCAACTGTGGTTTACGTTTGTAGGAACATATGTGATCGTATGTTGTTCTTAGTGGGTGGATTTCCATGAAGGAGCCACGTGAGGTCAGTTGGGGCTGCTGATGTTATGAGAGGGATCCTGAGATAAACCTGCAGGCTTCATATGTCAAGTCATCAGTCCTTCTATAGTAACCATACACGACACCATCTGTCTGGAGCTGCTGCCCTCTGGGAGTGTTGGGTACCCCCCCCCCCCCCCCACCCACCCCCAACAACACATCCTGCTCCAAATCCATAGAGGCCACCCTCTTTGATATTTCACTCTATTCTTTACTTCCATGCATTTAATAAGAGGCTGCTTGAGCTTCAGATCTTGAGTGCAAAGTAAATAAAAACACCCGTTTGGTGCGACTATGCTGGACCCCCCCCCCTCCTCTGCCATGTGTTGCCACTCCGTCCGGCTATGATCGACCTCCACCCAAAGTCAGCCTGACTGAAGCTGTTCCTGCAGGGCGGCTTCTGATGCCTGACGAGCTAACGTGACGCGCTCATTCCAGGGTGAGAAAGAGAGCTCTGCCGCAGGAGGAGGACGAGGAGGAGGGGGCGGGGTGTAATCATACAGGCTATAGCCGGCCACTTAAACATTAGGTCTATTCCTATCAGGGTGCTGATGATGACCTGCAGTCGCTTAGTGTTCTCTGGTGAGAGAAGCTATCTGGAGCACAACACCTCCTCAACACAGACCAGCCAAAACACTGAGGCTGCGTTCACACTGCAAGCCTCAATTCTGATGTATTGCTCAGATATGAAGTGGCTAATATCAGGTTCCAGTGTGAGCTTCTTACGGTCCTGAACTGACCCGAAAAAACAAGAAAGCCACAAGCAGGTACTAGGGATCCAAGTTTTTAATAATGGCTTTGTGTGTAGGAATAGCTGCTACAACTTTGGAGTTAGTGTGGATGCCGGGTCAAAGCCAGGAGTGGTGGGATTACGCCTCTCGGAAAGACGCAAAATTGTGACGAATGTCGATCAGAAGACAAGTTAACGATCAGAGCTGGATATGATTTAGTACAACATAAGAAAAGGTGGCCCAAATCAGAAAAGATCACATTTTATGATTTGTGCGGTTCATACTCAATCACATATGCAATAAATAAGAAATTCCAAGTTTTACCCGCAGTATAAATGTAGTAGCTTTAATGGTTGACCAGACTGTGTTTTATATATAAACACATATTATGTAGAAAGCCTACAAATGATACAAAACTAAGAAATATGCTTGCACAAAATGAGCCACCTCTGCACCTAACCCGCTAACTCCACCACAAAACAAGTGCAAATATAAGCTAAACACATGCAAGTGGACTCAACATGAAATGTAGATGTGGCAAGACACATTCAAATCTATAAAGCTGCAGAAACAGCAGTTTAACTGTTTAGCACCCCGCTCTAATTCATCTTTAATCACATTCATCCTGACATGGCGAAGGAAAGGACATCATTCTAACGAGAAAATCTGCAGACTGGCACACGTTGTCTGTGCAAAACAAAGAAAAACTAGGTTATGGTTTTACGTAAAGAAAGTGCACAGTGAGCATGTGTGTGTGTGTGTGTGTGTGTGTGTGTGTGTGTGTGTGTGTGTGTGTGTGTGTGTGTGTGTGTGTGTGTGTGTGTGTGTGTGTGTGTGTGTGTGTGACAGGGACTTGCTTCTGCATGACATTCTGCAGGCTCAGCATCATGCCCAGCTCGCCCTTCATCTTCTCCCTGTTGGCTCGACATTCTGCCAGGTAGCGCACGGCCTGCAAGGACAAGGGCAGCGGTTATCAATCTGCCGCTGAAAGCTGACAGACCCGTTGTGATATCATGAGAGAGAGGACACTTTAAAATGGGTGAGCGTTAGGGATCGACCGATATGGCTTTTTCAAGGCCGATACCGATTATTAGTAATCAAGGAGACCGATAACCGATATTTGGAACCGATAATACATTTGCAGTAAAATCAGAAAATCTTTGTGTCAAAATGTAGAATAAGAGAACTTCTATGAAATGCCTTTTTATGTTTAATTAACTTTTCAACATCTTAAAACTGGTTTCCCTCTCTGTGACCCTGAGTAAAGTAAATGAAGTAAAAAAAAAACTACTAAAACTTGTTCTGAACTTCTGATATTTGAGTCTCACTCATTTAGTAGTCCCAATTCAGCAGCACCAGATTGTGGTGCAGAAAGCAGAGTTGCTGCGAGGCTCCACTAGCAGCCGTCCCAGTCCCAGTCGTCCCAGCGCGTCACGCTTTCTCCGCTGCGAGACGTCAAATATTGCATAACCATGATAAACACGCGGTGTGTTTACACTTCACGGGTTACCGCCAAGGAGCAACTGTTACATAAAGCCTTTAAAATGAGTGCTGGAAATACAAGTCAGGGAGTAAGACTGTTAAACTCCTGAGCTCTGTGAAGTGTCACCATGCACATTCTGTACGTTCATAATACACTGTTCAATTATACATCTGTTTGTAGTCTTGATATCTATATGTTTATATTATTACACTATTTTTTCTACTCTGCATTTTTCATTCTGTATAATATAATTCTATTTTATATATACATATTTTTCTTATTTATGCAACTTAAATTGACCCATTTTGACTATTGCACTATTTTATGTCTTCACGTTTATCGTATGTTGCATTGTTGGAGCGCGAGACTTAAAGTGGACCTATCATGATATATTTGAATAATATATTGAATACCTATATAAAACATGTCTGTGAAGTTTTTTTTTCAAAATACCAAACAGATCATGCATTTTAGTCATGCCTCATTTCGCTCTATTCCAGCCCTGTCTTCACAAGGGCCGATTCTGTGGCAAATGAGCTGCAGCTGACCACGCCCCCCTGCAAAGGAGGAGGGCGGGGCACAAGCGTCATGTTTACCATGTTGTTACCATGTTGTTACCATGTTGTGTACCATGCTGGTTACCATGCGTGGTACCATGCTGTTACATGCTGTTACCATGCTGTTTACCATGTTGTTGACCATGCTGTTACCATATGCTGCTGTACCCATGCTGTTACCATGTTGTTACCATGTTGTTACCATGCTGTTACCATGCTGCGCAGTACCATGCTGTTACCATGCTGTTACCATGCACGCAACCTCTCATTCCCCTGATAGGTTGGAGAGTGCCCATATAGGCGAGCACCCTGTTCTGACTTCAGAACATTTCAAATTTGGATCAGGATCCGTTGCAGCCCCGTTTTTAGAGATTGGGTATGGAGGAAAGAGAGAGGGTTGGTTTTCTGACACTTGGTGAGTTCCCTGATGCACCAGGGACACATATTCGTGTATAAAAAGACAACAAAGTGCATTTAGATGATATGTCCCTTTTAAAGCCAAACTACGCTGCCAGCTGTTGGGCTTATGACAAAATAAAGCCTATTGAATGTACTGCTATAAAGGTGATAGCAGTTGGCAGGGAAGATGTCGCTATATCAAGACATGGCGATCACGTTTAAACCCCAAAAACAACAGCAGGTGTCACCACAGTATAGTGTTTAAACTGTAGCCGTTAAGACACCCATATGTAAGGCATGTGGACTGGAACCACAATGGTGTCAGGAATGGCCCTCAAGACTGTCACTGAAACCGGCTCTGCGACTCTGCTGTGAAGCAGGAAGTGAGGTGGCGTGGGGGGGGGGCAACATGATGAAAGTATAGAACACTGATATCACAGAGCAGCCAGAAGGAGAGTGTTGGAAGGAGTACTTGAATCTATTCCTTTAGTAAAAGAAGAAATACTACAGTCTCAATTTACTATATGTGTAAATTCCTTGATTCAACATGTTACTTAATAAAAGCAGCTAAAGTCGGCTAAATGTACTTAAAGCAATTCAAAGTAAAAGTGCTCATTGTTCAGATAGGCTCTTCACAGTATTGCAATAATATAGAATATTAATTTGTTATGTAGTAGTTTGTAAATGAGGAAGGAC
>NW_011369006.1:0-5897 GCF_000735185.1 Notothenia coriiceps | reverse complement strand
CTTGAGTAAAAGTAGTCAAAGCACTTCAGATATTCATTGCTATCGGATGTTAAGAGCATTCCATGGAATATAACAAAAAGTGTATCTCGAGCCGGTTTCTCAAACGTACCTACCCCACCTCTAAGTACCATTCTCCTTATTATCACTGCTTCCTAAACAACGACAAAAAAACCTCAAACTTTCCGACTTTTGTCCATAAATACTGTATTTGCTGAGTCTTTTGGAAAGTGTCAGGCAAACGTCACTTCCCACACAATGCTCTGACCTTTTTCGTAGAAGAAAATTGTGTTTTTCTTACCTTATAAAGGACTAGAATTACTTCTCAAAGCCATAAAATAAGGAAATATGCAAACCAGCGTTGCACGTGAATTATTACTGCTGACTGACCACTACACATGACATTTAACATCTGGGAAAAGCTGGTGTACAATTTGCTGTGCTGGTTTATCAGGCTCACTGAGGGAGACTATAGCCAGACATAGAGAGTCAGACAGGGAAAAAGCTCAGTAAGTGCAGCATAGCCTAAAGAAATGTTGCATAAAAATAGAAATAATGTGACTGAGCTGTACTGAGGCTTTAAAGTCAAGATTTCACACAAAACAACTCAGTAAAGGTGAGGAAAAGATTAAAGTTGACGCTGTTTTCATACATACACCTCCATACACCGTCCGTCTGTGCAGCAGATGTGCAAAGCCACGTGATTTCCCTTAAAGTGTTTGATGCTGTAAACATTTTTAATTAAACCACCATATATAATTGAAACATCTATGAATATACGTTTGTGTTGCCATGCCGACTCTGTTGATTATACATCATGTGTGTGTATATGCTGACTTGATGTAGGAGCATCACTGCCAGTAAAATCTTGTGGAAAAGGACTTTGTTTTGTCTGTGAAACCTCGGCTACTTTAAACTAAAGTGAGTTATTTTATTTTGCTTATGGCGTTCAGATTCATAACATTAAGGCGGCCATATAAATCTGGATGCAGGGGACTCAATGTGAGGTTTACACTTAGACATGAGCGATTGCATTGTTTTTAAATACTTTAGAGCAGCGGTTTTCAAAGTGTGAGGCGCGCCTTCCATGGAAGAGAGCTTCAGGGGAGGCGCAGCGTGAGAAAAAAATAACGAGAAACAGTGAAATCTAGCTAGTTAACTTCAGCTAACTTTATGTGTGAACTTACCTGAAGTGAAAGAGGAGACAGCGTCTGGCAGAAAACGTCAGCTTTGTTTTGAAAGAAAAGTTGTGGCTCATCGGACATTTATGAGAGAAAATCCCTAATGTCCGAGTGCAAGTGAATGCAGCACAAGACGCGAGCCTAGTAGCCCCTCCCCCGGCCCTGGCTCGAGCGAGGAAATGTGATTGGCGGCGATTTCCTTTGAACGGGACGGCGCAAAACGAGAAGCACTCGGACCCCAAGCAGACGGAAGGAATGAGGTATTTGCGGACTACAATGACAGAGAAGAGACTGTCAAGTTTGACTGTTCTCAGCATTGAATCAAAACGCACTAAAGCTGTTGATCTTAATACGTTTGTGAGGCGTTTTGCTTAACAAAATGGTAATCGCCGCATTCAGCTGTAATAGCCATGCCAACTTGATGCTCTGCTCACGGATGACTCGATGAGCATAACAAACTGTTAAGATGATGACCTTACATGTACGTGTGTAAATATATATTTTTCTTTGTGGGGGTCTGCCCCCAAAAAACAGTTGTAAGTCTGAGAAAGTCAAATAAGACGGTGAGTAAAACTACACTGCCCAGCCAAAAAAAAGTAACCACTTTGATTTAACTAGGCCAGTAGGTAAGGACTTTCCACTGGATAAATAACAACAACAATAATAATAGCAATAATAATTGGGAGGGGGGGCGCGGCTGTTCTTATGTTCTCTGAGGGGAGGCTCCCCTTCCCACACTTTGAAAACCCCTGCTTTAGAGAATACAGATCCTCAGCTATTAGAGACTTCTGTTGGGTTAAGGGATTATTGGGAGTGCTACTGTGGACAATATTGCTTAAAACCGCTCTTCAGCCGATACCAGATGACAGAATGTTTCTTTACTTTGTGTTTTTGACATGAGGGAGCGATGATCCTTGGATTATGAACCAGGATTCTTTAACCCTGTGCCCATCAGCTGCTGTGAAGCTCTGTCCCATTTCATCTGCTTTTGATTCATCGCCTGTCAGCAGCTGTCTGCTCTGGACGCATTCAGAGCGATAGGAAGAGGAATCAAAGGAGTGTTTTTGGATAAGGCCGGTGTGAGGCTTCAACATCGGACAGAGTACTCTATTCTTTGGATAAAACCCAATGAATTCTCGCCTCTGGGCCACAGCTCGGAGCACAGGGACTTTGGGGCTCCGTCTGCATAGACTCTTAGATAGATTCTACAAAGCAATTCAGCTCAAAAGCATTATTTAATAAAGTGTATCTGTCTGGGATCAGTGTGTGTCGCCTCGGTGTGACTGAAGTGGATTTAATAAGTACCTAAAGTGTGTGTTCGCCCTCGCAAAACTCTGCTGAGTGGAAGAAAGAAACACCAAATCTCATACGCCGGTGTTTGAGGCGAAACTCATTTTGTTAGCTTGAGCTGGTATCGATTTTGATCCGCTGGATAATATCGATGTCACAGTGGTTTATATGTCGGGGAATCTCTTGAATTATTGCTTTGATTTCTGCCTCAGACAAAGAAAAATAAGTCCAAGAAACCCAATCATACCTGCAGCTTCTATTAACCAGACAAGCTTCGAGCATAATCTCCATGTGGGCGTTTATAACCCAACAGTGACAGCATTAAGTAAATAACCACTGGGTTTGATTGGAAAGAAAAACACGAAACCTACTCACAGCATATCTTTGTCTGCAAACGTTGACTCATCTGTGTCTTAAAGAAGTGACGTAGGGATTTAAGGTGGCTTTTATTTTCCAGTGGATGTGTAGCTTTTTGGAATAAAACCCTTCAATTATCGAGCTGTTCTCATATGAAGCGCTAACGCCTGTTTTTCCAATCCTGGATTTAAGGAGTTTGCTCTGTCTCGTAGGAAGTGATAATTGGGATGTTGGCCTGTTTTTATTTGACAGTCGCATCTAAAGGATAACACTTTCCAATTCCAGACACCATGCATCGGTCACTTTATATGTTTAGAGGGCCAACCGGCGTCCGTGCATTTAACGAGGCGAGGATTGACGACTCAGTTTAGGTATAGTCTACTTACATTCTGTAGAAGTGCTCAAACTTTGCTGTAGAGATGAAGCCAGTGTTCACCGAAGGTACAAACAGTAATCTCTCATCGAGAAAAAGATGAGTCATGCTTTCACGCCTACATTGTGACCTTTCGATGTGGGCTTTAAAGAAAAGAATGAAAGACGAGGTTAACATTTTCAATGTGATAGAAAAGACAAGATGAAGTGCAGAAGCAATTTAAAGCTGAAATAAAGTGTGTGTATCTTGTTGGAAGGACAACACAAGGTCCATTTGCAACTACTGAAGGCTAAACTCTGTGTGTTTCTCGTTCTTTTTTTGTAACTTAAAAGATCCCATGTCACGGCCATTTCTACTGATCATACTTCCATTGTTGAGGTCTACTAGAATACATTTACATTGTTCAATGTTCCAAACTCACATTGGTTTCTCATACAGCATCTCTGTATAGTATGTGTATTCACTCTCTGTCCTACACGGCTTGTTGGCGCCCCGCCCCCCCTCCCTGTGAGCCCAGTGTGCTCTGATTGGTCGGCTCGTTGCGAGGGTCATTGCTACGAGGAGCGGACAGGTTTCCGGGTCGGCGATACAGCGAGAACAAGCGAAACTCATCCTGAGCACACAAACACTCACAGCCGAAGTAAAAACAATAAGTGTGGCTTGTATTGAGTTTGCACCCCACAGGGAGCTCTATGCAAGTCAATGGGACTCCCTGTTAGTTAGCCAAGGGGTCCTGGTGTGTGAGGTGCTCCAAGGATTGGTCGATTTGGGCCAATCCGGTCATTTGTTGTTGATCTGGGTGTTCACACGTCACAGAACCCAGGAAGCAAACAATGGAAAGAGAAATGTCCAACGAGGCGTTCTGGGGCAGCATAGACAGGTCTTCTCTGTGTAAGAGTTTTACTCGCTACAGGGTGTACTTTGAGGGTTTGTGACTCTGCAGACCGTTTACATGCAGAACAACCTTCATAACACACAAGGGGACGGGTGATAACCAGAAAAGCATGACATGGGCCCTTTAAAGCATGGAAACATGTCACAGTAGAGACTGATATGGAAGCTGTACATGAGCAGAGTACGTCCTATTTAAGTATAGATTGAATTGTGTCTGCTAACCAATAACATCTTTGAACAGAAGGTGGATTCGATAAGCGGCAAGTAAAGTAAAGCAACTAGCAAAAAAAAACGGTATGAGCCTTCATCCAAATGTAGCCAGAAGAAGTTAATTAGTGACCGTTGGAAATGCAATTTGACAAAGGTCATCACAAAATCCATTTACCCTCAGTCCCTACTTTCTGTGATTTTAGGAGACATGGAGGAAAGGTTAAGTGCGGTTTTGCCTCGCTTCACCAGCCACAAGTACAACTTCTAGTTCTCTCCACTCTGTCAGTTCAAACGTAATATTTAGATTTGTAGTAGCTGTAATTGAAACGTAGCTTAATTGAAACTGATTATCAAACAAAACTTTACAGCTCCCCCTCATTATTCTTTAAAGCCTGGTGACAAGTCTCCTTTCCGCACCGGGTCTCCAAATGTGTTTCCACTTCCCTGCTCTTCATGATCCGGTGAAGTGTGCCTCATCAAAATGCCCTTTCCCAAATTGCTTTTAATGGCTTTTGTGGATTTGCCAGCCTGCGTTTGGAAAAATAAATGAAGTTGCTTTCTGGAGGAGCTGTTGCAGGATGCCACAAAGCCACAAACCCACCAAACGAGCAGTTAAACACGGCCAGGACCCGCCGTCATCAACGCCTTCAATCATTATCCCGCTTGTTTGCGTCATTTTAGAGTTAGGGCTGAGTAAAAACAAACAGCGGTCTGCTCTGAAAGCCTCAGAGCTGATGGTTGGGACATCTCGTGAAGCCTCTTTGGAAGAAGGTTAATCTGTAAGGCCTGTCCTTCAAAAGAGAGAAGTCTGTCTCCAGAGTGTTTATGAGTTCACTCCTGCTTGTCTTTATCAGCATATAAAAGCAGCCTTCAAACGGAAACACACACACACACACACACACACACACACACACACACACACACACACACACACACACACACACACACACACACACACACACACACTGCCTGGGGAACAGATGCACATTTCTTCAAGGCCTCCAAAACGTTTTGTGGTAATCATTTGATTGAGCCTTATTGAGAGGTAGCTTAGGGAAATATATTCAGTGGTAGTAGAAGTACTCAGATCTTGTACTTGAGTAAAGGTAGAAGTACTCAGATCTTGTACTTGAGTAAAGGTAGAAGTACTCAGATCTTGTTCTTGAGTAAAAGTAGAAGTACTCAGATCTTGTACTTGATAAAAGTAGAAGTACTCAGATCTTGTTCTTGATAAAAGTAGAAGTAGAAGTACTCAGATCTTGTACTTGAGTAAAAGTAGAAGTACTCAGATCTTGTACTTGAGTAAAAGTAGAAGTACTCAGATCTTGTACTTGAGTAAAAGTAGAAGTACTCAGTCTTGTACTTGAGTAAGTAGAAGTACTCAGATCTTGTACTTGAGTAAAAGTAGAAGTACTCAGATCTTGTACTTGAGTGAAAGTAGAAGTACTCAGATCTTGTACTTGAGTAAAAGTAGAAGTACTCAGATCTTGTACTTGAGTAAAAGTAGAAGTACTCAGATCTTGTACTTGAGTAAAAGTAGAAGTACTCAGATCTTGTACTTGAGTAAAAGTAGAAGTACCAGAGTTTAGGAATAC
>NW_011369005.1:222279-224568 GCF_000735185.1 Notothenia coriiceps | reverse complement strand
ACATATGACCTGTTATTGAAATTGAAATAAATAAATAATTTTTCTTCAGTATATTTAGATGTGGAAATATACGTTTCTGGTAGAATGACTCAGGAACACTCTGTTACAAGTTAAAGTCCTGCATTAAAATGTTACTCAAGTAAAAGCGCAAAATTATTAGCATACAAATATACTTAAAGTAGATATTACATGTTTTCATTATAATGATTGATCATTAAAGTGTTATCAAAGCTGGTAAAGGTGCAGCTAGTTTTAATGACTTAATGACGAATAACAACAATGATAGATCTTAATGTCAATAAATTGTCTTTATTTATATCATGAGTATTATCATAAATATAGCACGTTTGTTTATTTTAGCAAACCACGTAGGCCTACTTCAAGTAAAATTGAATAGAAATGATAATTTATAATCTTTTTGAAAAATAGAGATCGCACATCAGTCCTAGTGTGTACAGCTCAGTTCGATAAAGTCATGCCTAAACAGCGACATTTTACACGATAAATACGGGTTTAAATAGCAACATTTGCCACGGAAGGCGAGTGGCAGCTACCGTAAACCTTCTCTTACTCTGGCATCTTGTGGCAACCATGGTGGCAACTCCCGTTCAGCAGCAGCAGATGCCTCGGCAAGTAGTGACATCTGTGGCAGATGCCGGAAGTACTTGCCACTGCCTGCAGATCATGCTGCAGATGCCACGAAATGAGCCAGGCCCTACTGTTAATACTTGCTCCTCGTGTTTTATTTTTTACGCCTGGTAAACAAATTATAACTGTTTGTTTATATATTATATATTTTATTATGTAAGTGTTTCCTGCAAGCTCTTGTATATGAAATAAAAAAAAGAAACAACAACAAGGTTAGCCTCACGACTTTTGTATCTTTTGATAAAAAATGTGGCACCAAGTTGACAGTGTTCTGTAAACCGGTCCGGAAATGCACGGTCTCATATGCAATGTGTTTGATTTGCATAGTAGAGTACTATAAAATGAGTTGTATCTGCACCTCTCCAGATGCCACAGGTGAGTGTTGTGGTCGTCTCTCCGGCAGAGGGAGCCTCCACTTCACTCTGCAGAGCCGGGGATCACAACTCGTCTCTGGGGAACATTCACTCCGATCATCTGCTTCAGATGGCACTGTGATGCGCAGCTTGGTTATGCAAAGAAATTTTTTGTAGATTGAAGTTAAAGGACATAAGGCACGAGGAACAATGCATTAGTCAAAAAAAGCACACTACATTTGATTAAGAAGTACAGTTTGGTAAAATACTACTACAGTAATCCATTTTAGGCTTCCTTTATCTTCTGCACATATGTTAATATGCTCCATCAAATATCTTGCAGTCATATTTTATGAGCTTTTACACTAGAGAGCTAACGTATATTAAAACAATTTAACTAACAATGCTTGCTCTTTATTATAAATAGGCATAATTTGCTTCTAATTGTGCACTAGGCCACGTTTTGCTGTAATTATACACATTTGTGTAATACATTGGGACCCCCTCCCCCTAAGACACTCCCACCAAACATCTCAAAGGCTGCAAGAAGTTGCACTGAAAGGGACATAAAACACATTTTTACATTAAATGCACCTTATGTCCTTATAGGCCACCAGCTGTTTGTTTTTTTATAATATTCATAATTATGTTTGTGTTATGAATAAAAACACCTTTATGCAGCAGGCTGTTCCACATACAAACACATGGTACTATTGTCCAGCCTTTTTTCTTTTTTACGTGTAGGTTAGGTAGCCTGTTATCGATCTGCTTTCACTTTCCGCATTGAGCAGATCGCAATGGATCAGTGTCAGTTAATAGCTTGGATATCTGTTAATAGACTTCTTTAAGTGTAGTATTGCGTGGAGAAAAAGGTGCTAAAATGACCCAAAGTGCGGTTATTCTTTAAAAAACAACGATGATTTTGCTTGTTTTGTTAAAGGACGGACATTGACCTGGACTGTGATGTGGCCTGCATTTCTGTCACGGTGGAAAAACTCGGTATGAGAATATACAATGTTCTTAAAATCCAAATGTTGATCATATAACTAATCAAAAAATAAGATTAAAATAAAAATGGCTTAAAAAAAAAAGGAATGCAATTGTCGTCTAAAGCCATATTTGAGCATTCGTATGTATTTAATATAGGCTAAATGACTTTGTTTCATAATAAAAGTCAAAAGATAATTATAAATGCAGCAGTGGCTTACTCTCTAATCTTCCTCTGGGATGTTGTTTTAACGGAGGTTAGTTAAGTCGTACCGGGAAGGAAAGGGTAAAAAGTACGTAA
>NW_011369005.1:211409-221700 GCF_000735185.1 Notothenia coriiceps | reverse complement strand
GGGGGGGTTGCTCGCATCAGATGAATGTTAGGTAAAATCTGCTGGGTTACATCACCTCTCAGTGTAATGTATGGAGCTTCATTGTGACTGAGTCTGCCTCCTATTGGGTGCTCGGTGATGGGAGGACTGGATAAATAGCAGGGGAGATGCTGGTGAGGACGAGATGAGGAGCAGCAGAGGAAGTGGGAGGATCGAGGCTCAAAAGTCAATGCAACTGGACTGCATCTCAACTCTCTCTCACTCCACACTTTCTACGTGCTGCAAGTTTTCAAACCGGCATCTGCTGCATTCAGGTTTAAAAGAAGAAGGACCCTTCATTTTCCGCCGCTTAATTGACTGCTTCCGACCAAGATGATGATCCTTATCGCGGAGTTCTTCGTGGTGATTCTCAAGGTGCTCTGGGCTTTTGTAACAGCCGGCTGTAAATGGGTGGTGCGACCAAAGGAGAAGAGTGTGGCCGGACAGGTGTGCGTAATCACCGGGGCTGGAAGTGGCCTAGGACGGCTCTTCGCCAAAGAGTTTGCCCGGAGAAGAGCCATCCTGGTGCTCTGGGACATTAACAGCCAGAGCAATGAGGAAACAGCCGAGATGGTGAGGCAGATTTATCACGAGCTGGACACTCCCATCACCAAAGACGGTAAGAAATTAGGATGTTATCAGTTTTTAAAGCATGTTCTGAGAGGTCGAATTGTGTTTGCAGTGTGAAAAATCATAATAGTTGTGTACAAATATGACGGTGTGTGCAATATTTCAGTGTGTTCAGTCTACAGATATACCACAAGTCTTAAACACTGTTAAAATCACCTTTTTTTTTATTGCTCAAAATTCCAGAAAAGTGACATCTTAATCTCTCTAAAACTCAAACATGTTCAGTGAAACTAGGTCAAATTCCTTTTGGCTTATGCAGTGTGGAAAACATATTTCAAGGAGAGTAGTTGTAGTATTTCTGTACACTGAAATGTTGCACACTGTCAGATTGTTAAGGCTAAACAAACTGTTAAAATGACCTTTTATGTTGCCCAAAATTGCTGAAAAGTGACTTCCTAATCCCTCTAAAATCAATCAGGTACGCACTCAGAAATCACCAATACTTCCTAATCTTAAACCCATGTAATGTCCCTAAAATATGTCACAAAATCAGTTAGAAGCAGCCTGTTGAACACACTTTAATCCACTTTCTCCCCCTCTGTTCCCCTTCAGGACCTGTTGGAGGGGTCGAGGAGGTCCCCCCTTTCCAGCCGCAGGTCTACACCTATGTGTGTGACGTGGGGAAGCGTGAGCAGGTGTACGCCACAGCTGACAAGGTGCGTCGAGACGTGGGAAACGTGGACATACTGATCAACAACGCCGGCGTGGTCTCCGGACACCACCTCCTGGAGTGCCCTGATGAACTGATCGAGCGCACCATGGTGGTCAACTGCCACGCACAC
Source organism: Notothenia coriiceps (assembly GCF_000735185.1). Classification (NCBI taxonomy): domain Eukaryota; kingdom Metazoa; phylum Chordata; class Actinopteri; order Perciformes; family Nototheniidae; genus Notothenia; species Notothenia coriiceps. Next base: position 220,270 of record NW_011369005.1, on the reverse strand, counting down.
TTCTGGGTGAGCAAGATCGAGCATTTTCTTTCAAGATTCAAGGCTTCTATTACAAGTAATTGGAATATTGATATATATAAGTTGCAAACAGATGAATGTTGTGGATGTTCTTTCAAAAGTTCAGGTGTTTCACAGTCTTATGGCCTGTGGGATGAAACTGTCCCAGCACACTTCACTGAAAAGAGGCAAAAAAAGCATGTTAATATGTGGATTTAGAGTGAGGGTTGATCTAGCTGCAGTTTTCATGAGCATCATCAAATGAGATGCCACACTAATGTTTCCATTCATAAAACTGAAGACTCTAAGGTGTTCCAGACATTATTAAGAAGCCTTCCCTTGCTTTGAATCTAGTTTCATTCTGTCAGAGGAAAGTCATGAGTGTGTCTTTTTTAAAGTCTGGCATCGTGCAGACACAGATCCCCGAGGTATGTCAGCCCGTGGAGATGTGCACAGATCTAACCTGCGTGATGGAGGTTGTGTGCGTGGGATGGATCTGTGTCAGCCACATTTTGTTGGCAGTGATTTGTTGTGTATCAGGTTCTGCTCTCTGGCTCTCGTTCAGTGTGAATACTTATCTGAGAGGCTACGTGGACTTGATGGAGTGAATGTGTTGCACTTTAGATAAGCATGTGCTGCAGTGTTAGTGCTATCAGAGGTGTTTTTAAAGGGTGTGGGAAGACTCTGAGCTCCATGGACTCCATTGAGAAGCCTTACTGATGGGAATTGATTGCTTAGCATTGAAGCACCTCACATCATTGATTGCTTTACTCTGCTGCAGCCACCTCTGTCGGACACTTATTGTGATTGGGCACAAATTGCAAATGTGGGTCTGTAGTGTCCATCTTTGTATTTGTGACGATATGAGCTACGTGTGTCCTGAAACAGATTGTCTAAGGCTATGATTTGAAGCTCCCTAATTGAGCGTGAGTGTCAGGCAGGCAAGCAGGTTGTGTATTTCCTCCATTCAGCCTTTCATGCACCTCTCTACTGGCTATCTCCACGTTCTTTCACAGCCACGACTGGGAGTCAGGATCCAGTGGCAGATTTTGAATTTTTTAATGGGGGTCTGTGTTTGTGTTCTCCCATATTCTGTGGAGACCAGAGCGTGGTTTCTTTAAGAGGTCGGGAGTTGGGGGGGTGGCAGATGAAAGGAGGACTTAATGAATGGCGACGGGCAGAATAGAGGATGTGGTTCATTAAAGACACAAGCTGGATGAATAGAGCTTAGACTAACAGGGACCTGTCCACTTTCCTCCCTTACACAAACACAGTACAGTTACTCAGTGCATTCAGGTGGCACGTTACTCAAACCTTTTGATTCAGCTCCTCAACAAGAGGCTTTTAAAAGGGCTTAATTGTGGTTTATGACTCAACTAATACCCCCAGTTTAGAGCCAAGTCATACAAAGTTTGAAGTGTTTATTTAGGTGCACGCTGACAATGAAGAGATATGATAAAAGAAGGCAAAGGTTGAGATGAATTCAAAGAGTCTTTATACTTCCTTTGTCTTCTTCTCAGTTATCTTTTCATGCGTCATTGAAGAGGTCTTTTCTTATTCAACGAGACATCAGAGTGGCGATGTCAACCCCCAAAACTGCTCAGCTTTCCTTAGAGACAATTATTAAACTTTCCCACCCAGTTTCTCAAGAGCAAAACAAGACAAGATTTTGTGAAAGTTTACATTTGGTGGATAGTGTAGTAAAGGCATAGATGTGATTAGAGGTGTGTGTGTGCAGACCCCTCACTACTTCTCTGACTCCTCCCAACCTGATTTTTGGAGGCAATGGGTGCAGCTGCATGCCAGCTCTACACACACACATGTATATACACACAAGGACACACACACACAAGGACACACAGCTATGACTCAGTCCCTCTCTTCTTTTGGCTTTTAATGAGACGGGGTCATAACATTTAATTAGTTTGATGATGCTTTGATTAGTCCAGCTGGTGTTGTTCTTTTTCTAGGACGGGGAATGTGCCTCAGTGTCACCACAGTTTGTGTTTGAGGATTAGAGCGTGTGTGTATTTAGGGGAATGACATGAAAGGGAATCATCCCGTGCATCTTGAGCTGGTTACCCAACAGGTGGTTTTTGGTCACAATGAGCAGCAGCTTCCTCTCTCTGGGTTACATGAGAGCAGCGAGCGCTCCACAGTGACATGGCGGGAAAAGAGCAGAGGAAAAGAGGAAGGAAGGCAGTGGCTTCCCATCCACAGAGAGGCGAGAGGGTAATGGTAAGCTGCTGCTGACCCACTTTATCTGACAATTGCTTTCTTGTCTGCGGATCAGTTTGACAAGATGCCAGGCGACAGGAGCCAAGTTCTGCAGGCCGCATTCCTGCTGGAGCTGGAGAAAGGAGGCAGCCAGGCAGAAGGGTCCTACTTCACTGGTTTTATATGCCCCCCCCCCTCCGTTAGATTGGTGCACCTGTAGCCCTTGATACAGCGGGGACATGTTGGGTTTCTCCTGTACCTGTTCACATCTCAGGGAGGGGATAAAGGGGTAAAGAGAAGTCAGTTATTCCATCGCTTAGACGTGGATATCTTTAGAAAAGTTGGCAAGATTTTGATTGGTTTAATCATTCTGAACTTCCTTTAGTACATTCACACGTGGCTTTTATATCCTCAGAGCTATTGTTTCAAGAACATATCTTAAACGTGTGCGTTCAAATCAGAGAAAGACTTAATTTATGTTAAAACCCTTCAGAGAATTCTGACCGTAGCCTTTAAAGTTTTCTATCATATTAAAGTGAACATATTTGAGTTTGGGGACAAAATTCAGAGACTTTTAAAGACATATCTTGGACTTTGAGCATCTAGGGTGAACATCTTTCACTATTTTCAGAAGTTTTATGGACCAGTTGATTGATTTGAAGTTGGAAAACCATAGTTAGTTGGACCCAAATGTACAGAAGCTCAGTGTGAAGCAGTTACTTGAGTTGTTGGGTGCATGCAGTTCATTGACACTTCCTCCGCTGAGGCTTATGACCAGCATGGCCACCACAACAGGACCACTCTGCATCCATCCTCCTGTAAACGCAACCCACTCAAATTCCTCGATGTGTTTTCGGATCAGACGAGCTCAGGCGTTTTCTCCCTCTCGTCCGGGGAGAAGTCAGCCCAATTAAATGGCCATCTGGTGCTACGAAAAGGCCAATATTTTGTTCATATTCCTGTTGGTCAGGCGCTCACACTAATGCAGCCTGACACCCCAGCTGCAAGAAGCTTTGTGTGGCTTAAATGCTCCTGGGGGCACGCACCAATTAGGGGTTGCAGCGGGCAGAAGCACCCACACATAGGGCAAGGAGGCCCGGCTGTGTCAGCGGGTAATTTAGCGGAACAAGGGAGCGTTGAGACCCAATTACGGCCGCTCTGATGTAAGACACGAGCGCCTGGTTGCCTTCACACATTTTGTGTCTGAGAGGTCAGCGGGGGTCATACCCACATGCCAGAGCTGCCATGAGAAGCGGGACATCAGAGGAGGGTGGGAGCGTTTCACCATCTTCCTTCCCTCCATCATTCCCAGTTATTTTTAGCCCCAAATCAGCAGAATTGTCCAGTTGTATCTTGACTGTTGGCTCTGGCCGCGCAGCGCTGTGCCAGATCGAGTCATTCCCCGCTCTCTGAGTTTCTGTGGGAGTGGGAAACTTTGGCTGCAGTCATTTATATAAATATACGGGCATATCTGAAGTTAATGCTTCGTTTGCATGCAACATCCAGAGAACCTTCCTCAGCTTCTGCCCCAGGTTCTCCTCTCTTTGGGCCTCTCAGACTTAAGTACGTTTTACAAAATGTATTTCCTGAAAAAGTACAGATGTTTGGATCCGAGTCAGATCAGTTATACTGTAGCTTGCAGTAGAAAAGCGGTGAAGTCATCGTGCTCCGTTTCTCTGCGTAGATCTGACGTACTCCGGTTCAATTCAGATGCAGAGAGGAAGGAGTCAGTCGGTCCGATGCAGTTAATCTCTGGTTGCAGTTTTAATGAGGCTGTTCCTCCCTGCCAGTGGTTTCATGGCTGTACTACCTGGTACCATGCTCCACATGTTTACTGAATCATTTCTCTGGCCGGGCCTGCACACTGTACAACCAATGAAACTGTTATATGACCACACAATTATTGGAAACTAGGAATAAAACTGTCAAAGGTAATAACTAATGTTCACCTCAATTTTCCAGAACCCAAAGTGATGTGCATAAAAACTCACAATCTGTAGACGTTTACATATTGGTATTATTTCGAGCTGTAATGGTTCAGTTGATGATATTAAAGCCACATTTTCATGCAGAGAAAGCAGTTTCTAGCATCCCATGTTTCACATCTCCTGTCTTTGTGATTAAATCAGTGACATTAGAAAGGGTGTTGCAGGCTTCAAGCGTTGTTCATCACGACGGCAGCACACATCTGACCTGAATAGATGTCGCAGTGCGAGCAACAAAAGGCCTGCTGTTTGTTTGTGGACCTCCTGCGGGGAGAGTGATTGGTCAGTTCCTGTCGTTGCCGTCACATGTCACACCTGCTGATTGGCTCATGCGGAGTCCAAAGTCAGCAGACGGGCAGAATGAGGACTGGATCTGTAAGTTAATCAAGCGATAAGTCTCTGAATCTGCTCTGCTGGGCGGCTCCTCTCACCTCTCACGTGGATGAAGCCCTTTCATCTCTCAGCGCTCATCTGGCTGCCGATTGGTCCGCTGCTGATTGTGCTGAGAGACCAGAGGCTGGGTTTTATTGTTGTTGAGTGAACGGAGGCCTGTGATCGGCGTTGTCACCAAGTCTTTAGAGCCGGGCTCACCAGATCTGTGTGGGAAAAGAACAGATTGTACAGCAGCGAGCGTGCGTGCACACACACACACACACACACACACACACACACACACACACACACACACACACACACACACACACACACAGTGGATACCTGCAGAAAGGAAAACCCTCACACTTCCTTCAACATCCAATTCACACCTAGCACAAAGGAGAAAAGCTTTCAACTTCTTACATCCGCCAACAGGTTGCGTTTCGGTTCAGTTTGTCTGCAGGATTACAGAAAAAAATGTAGGCTTGATATTCTTTTAACTTTGTGGAAGAGTGCAGCGTTGGCTAAGTTAGACCCTGGTTGATTTGGGAGTTTATCTGAATCACAGGGCAGATAAACGCATTAGTTTTACTTTGGTTAACATTAGCTGGAAAGGGCATTTGTCCTGCATTCATGGGGTGTAAGAACAATAGGCAAGATAAGGGAAAGTTTACATGAAAAACAACTCAGAAACTGGTCTGAGTAAGGGTGTACATAACATTTGCGAGGATCTATCAATCTAACACAAGGATCCAATAAAATGACGCAAAAGTGAAATGCCGATGCTAACAGTTTTAAGATGTGCCTTTAATTTATAATCCTCAGTTTCCTCAATTCAATCCAAATGTACCTCCTCAATACAGATGTGTTATTCCACTTGTCAAATCAAATTGTAGTTGTGTTGATACAAACCTAACTGAGTTAGGTTGATTGCCTGAATTTCGGCAGAGTCAGAGATATCAGCAAGTATTCTAACATTGTCCGAAAACCCCGACTATAAAATCATATTGTGATGAAACTTTTACGACCCTGCTGCTCTGTCGGATTATATTTTTTTTGTGCATGTTATGAATTCTCATTCAGACGCGTCTCTGTGCATCACCATGGAGAAGAGGGGGAATAAGAGGGGGAATAAGAGGGGATCAAAGGGCTTTGGCACAGACAAACTAACCTTCCTCTCCCTTCTGTCTCCCTCAGACCACCAAGGCGTTCCTCCCCAAGATGCTGGAGCTGAATCACGGCCACATTGTGACGGTTGCCAGCTCCCTGGGTTTATTCAGCACAGCTGGAGTGGAGGTTAGTATCATACACAACAACCACACACACACACACACACACACACACACACACACACACACACACACACACACACACACACACACATCCTGGCGTTCCCACCATCCAAAAACCAGAGCTTTTTCTGCAGAGCGAGGTCAGGCCCCCTTTCTCTAAGTTGTCCCCCACCCGTTAAATTAAGGGACACAGATGAGCATTGGGGAGCCTCTTATAGATTTCAATCTGCAGCAGTGGGGGGGTGTGGGGCCCCTATTGGGCTCTGACAGCTCCCGAGGCAGCGAGACATCTTCATCACGGCTTTGTGAACAACGCTCAGTATTCAGCTCACAGCAGCGCCCGGAGGATAGTGTTTCCCTTCCTATAGTGTCCCCCTCCTGCTTGTTATTGTAATGCATATTAAAATATTAAGTGGAGTCATTTATCTCCATAAACGCAGTAAATTGTGGTTTTTCTTTGGAGATCTCAGTGTCATTTTCAGACGGCCTACAGGGACCGCGTTTGTTTTCATAGCTGCGCCTTTTGCTTTCCTTGTACGAACCATTCCTCCATAATGATTAAGTCTGCCTTCAAAGGGACTTGGTCAGTTTTTCTGCAGCTATTATACTTCCTGGAAATGCCTCGGCTGTGTTTTCAGACATTAATTTCAGGGAACTAAAGCCTCGTGTGTCATGCGGGCACAGTCAAATCTCTTTATCCTCCCCGCGTTTATCGACATGCATCTGTGTTTGCCTTAGAAAAAAAGATTATGTCCACGCCGGCGGACCACATCAAAACCTTCCAGCAGTCTCCTGATGCAGCGGGGAAGAATGCTAATGAAACTGTAGCTCGCTGTATCATTAACAGCACAGAAAGGCCCGGGGCATGTCTGATAATGTTCTGCCTGGCCTAACCTGTTCTCTCTCTCCTCCCTCAGGATTACTGCGCCAGTAAGTTCGGTGCCATCGGGTTCCACGAGTCGCTCAGCCATGAGATAAAAGCCTCAGAGAAGGAGGGCATCAACATGACTCTGGTTTGTCCTTACCTGGTGGCCACGGGAATGTTCAAAGGCTGCCGGATAAGGTCAGCCTCCTCACACACGTCTCACTTTTAACTCTGCATCTGGCTTCAGTTTCTCCAATCGTCACCACGTAAAGTCGCCTCCTCGCAAACACCTTCTTTAGAGTTCAAGGCAGCAGAGATTGTTTTTTAAGAGTCACTTGTACAAGTCTGCTTAAACAAAGACATTCCCAGGAGATACTTTACTAACAGGTGCACCTCCCCCCCCCTCGTTCTGCTGTAATAGTCCCCACTTTGTTTAATGGTTACAGTCAGCAGGTGGCTTCACTGTGCCTCAACATTTCACAGCCTTTTTAACCAGTATCACTACATTTAAGGATAACAACATAAAGCCAAAGCCCTTTGCACTCCAGTTTCTGAATCATTTCAATCAAATCTAACTTTCTTTCCTACAAAAATGCAACTCTGTCAGCTTCACAATAACAAAGTGCACAAAGAAAGTGAAAACATTCGCTAAAGCAATATCTCGCTATGTTAAAGATGTTAAAACTTGATAAGTGCATCTCCTTCCTTAATCCAGATCTGCCTCAAAATGCATTATGTTATTCTTTGGCTTGTGCTACACACTCTCTCTTAGTTTCATGACAATCTTGCAAGTCGTTTTTCCGTAATCCTGCAAACAAACAACAAATTAAGCCAAAAACGTCCCGAGTTACAAACACAATTCTAAGGACCAGAGAGCAGAAAACAGACACACTACATGTTGAGTTTCGTGACTTTTTGAGCCTGTAAATGACAGATGTTCTGCCCACAGGAAGGAGATTGAGCCTTTCCTCCCCCCCCTGAAGCCAGAGTTCTGTGTGAAGCAGTCGATGAGGGCCATCCTCACCGACCAGCCCATGATCTGCACGCCTCGCATCGTCTATATGGTCAACTTCATGAAAAGGTGAGCTTCGGTATAAAGTTCATGAACATTGAGCAGTGAGAAGGTTTCAATGTATTCTGTTCTCTTATTGCAAAGGGTTACTTCTCCCTGTAACTGGTGAAATGTTCTCAACTGTCTTCTCAATAAAGAATTGTAATTACAAAATAACACAAGGTAAGCTTCCTCCGACACTGTAATAATACGTTTATTTAGTATAGCACCTTTCACAGAAATAGAATTCACAAGAAGGAACACAAGTTCAAATGAAGACCACAGAATTTAATAAGGCAGAAATTAAGGTTAAAACAAAAACACAGACCACGTAGAGTCGCGAAAGGAACACATATCACACACATCTTAAAGTGGACCTATCATGCTATATTTGAATAATATAGTGTAGGACCACCTATAAGGCATATTTATACTTTTTATTTTTCAAAATACCAAACAGATCATGCATTTTAGCCATTCCTCATTTCGCTCAATTTAACACTGTCTTTGCATCATGGGCTGATTCTGTGAGAACAGCACCATCTACAGGCCTGGCATATGTACTACAGCGTCTCCAGCGCTTTCCAACGGCAATGTCCGTGGCTGTCTCCTCCTGATTGGTGGAGTTGGCCCAATAGCCGTAGCACCACTTCTGTGACATCACAGAAGTGTTCAAATCTGGATCAGTCTGTATCAGATCGGTTGCAGCCCCTTTTTAAGAGATTTGGGTATGGAGGAAAATAGAGAGGGTTGTGTTTTCTGACACTTGGTGAGTTCCCTGGAACACCGGGGACACATATTCATGTAGAAAAGATGTACAAAATTGCATTTTGCATGATAGGACCCCTTTAAGTAGAAACAAAAGCCAATGTAAAAAGATAGGTCTTCAGTTGTTTTTTGAAAAGCTTCTTCAGCAGGGGTGTCAAATCCGGCCCGCGACTTCATTTCATGTGGCCCCACAAGAGCAAAGAATATAATATGTTTATTATACGGTTACATGCCGCTTTAGAGAAGCACATTGCCCATAAACTACATGTCCCACAATGCATCTCAAATATGACTTTTTTCCTAGAATTTGA